>NC_056747.1:1179880233-1180027733 GCF_019279795.1 Protopterus annectens | reverse complement strand
CCTGGACGATTATCTAATTCAGGCAGAAAGCCAGGACATACTATTAAATCATCTGGCATTTGTAAAGAAATTGCTAACCTCTCTGGGGTACACCATAAACAAAAAGAAATCACATCTTATACCCTGCCAACAAATTGTATTTATGGGAGCAAGCCTGAATACAACTTCCCAGATGGCCTACCTCACGCCAGAAAAAAAGTTCATTTGACAGCCTACTTCAAACTACTGGCCACAAAGATCCAGCTATCTGCAAGGAAAATACTGCAAGTCCTGGGTTTCATGGCCTCCTGCATTCTACTAATTCTATATGCAAGACTGCATATGAGGAAACTACAATGGTATCTGAAAAGCCTATGGTGTCAACATTCTCAGAATCTAGAATCAATTATTCCTATCATACGTTGTCTACAGATAGAGTTCCTTTGGTGGGCAGAGGCCTGCCACCAAAACAAGGGACTGCCATTAACTCTACCCCCTGCTGCCCAAACCCTAACAACAGACACATCAGACTATGTATGGGGGGCTCACTTGGCAGGGCAGTGCATTCAGGGCAAATGGAAACCAAGTCAAATGCACCTGCATATCAATCAAAAAGAAATGTTAGCTGTACAGAATGCTCTGACATTCTTCAAGGACCACATTCTTCCAGGACAATTATTGGTAAAGAATGACAACACCACTGTTATGTGGTACGTAAACAAGCAGGAGGGAACCCACTCATACCCTCTCTGCAGAATAGCCATGACTCTGTGGAACACAGCCTTGAGCTACCAAGTGCACCTACAGGCTTAGTTCCTGCCAGGCAAGCTAAATACACTGGCAGACGACCTAAGCAGAAATCTCATGGACCCACATGAGTGGAAACTGGAAACAAAGATATTCAACATGTTGAGAAACAAATGGGGAAGCCCAGAGACAGACCTGTTTGCCTCCCCCCAGAACTACCAATTGGACAAATTCTGCACAAGGACTCCCCATAAACAAGCTTGGAAAGTGGATGCCCTATCCTTCACCTGGAAAAACCTATCAGTTTATGCCTTTCCTCCTCTGCCTTTCCTCTCCAAAGTACTACTAAAGATCAAAGAGGACAAACCAAGGGCAATACTGATTGCACCAGACTGGCCATGCCAACACTGGTACCCCCTCTTGCGCAGTATGTCACTACTGGCACCATGGCACCTGCCTCAGACCCCTGCTCTGCTGTCTCAGCAGGAAGGCCAGATTCTGCACCCACAGCTTCAAACCCTGAACCTGGCAACCTGGCTAATTACCTGATCTCTCCAGTACCATCCCTCAGTAAGCAAGAGATGGATGTCATTCTGAAGGCAAGGAGGCCTAGTACTAGAAAATCCTATGCTGAAAAATGGAAAAGATTCTGTTTCTGGAGCCAAACTCAGGGGATGGGCACAGCAGCGCTCAATTTACCTCAGATTCTTCAATACTTAACTGAGATGCTTCGCAAGGACCTTTCCTTTTCCTCCATTAAAATTCATGCCTCAGCTATTTCAGCTCATTACAATACAGAACCACCCCTCTTCTGTCATCCATTGCTGAAGCAATTCCACAGAGGAGCCAAAAACGTAAGACCACCCCGTAGAGCCCCTACTCCAGCCTGGGACCTTAACTTGGTATTGGAAAAGCTCACTCTACCTCTCTTCGAGCCAGCTGCAAATGCAGAGTTGAAATTCCTTTCCTGGAAAACAGCCTTCCTTCTAGCCATCACTTCTGCAAGAAGGGTGTCTGAATTACAGGCCCTCATGGCTGGGGAGCCTTTCATCATCTTTCATGTGGACAGGGTGTCACTCAGGACCAATACCTCCTTCATGCCCAAGGTGGTATCCAGTGTGGCCCTTAATCAGTCCATTCATTTGCTAACCTTCTTTTCTAGTCCACAGAACAAAGGGGAATGAATACTGCACTCCTTAGATGTGCACAGACAACTTAGATTTTACTTGTATAGGACTAAACCTCTCAGAAAATCTGAACAGCTGCTGGTTGCATTTGCTGCAGGGGCAGAGGGGAAGGCCATTTTAAAGCAAACCATTTCTAAGTGGATAGGCCACTGCATTAATTTCTGCTATAAGCACCATGGAAAACCTACCCCAAGGGGGATAAGACCACATTCAACCAGGGCTGCATCTACCTCTACTGCCTTTCTCAGAGGTGTCCCTACCAGGGACATCCTAGAAGCTGCTACCTGGAGTTCTGTACATACGTTCACCAAGCACTACCACTTGCCAATTTTTTCTAAATTCAGAGCTGGCTTTGGCACTGCAGTCTTGCAGTCCTAATGCTATCTAATTACCTCCTCCCATCCTTAGCTTTGGAAATCTACACAAATGTGATGACTGCAACAGTGAAACACGAAGAACATAGTACAGTTTTGTACACTTATCATAAATGTAGATGTTCGAGTGTATTCACTGTTGCAGTCCTGGTTACCCTCCCTCCAGCCTCCTGACTTCTATTGACTATACTTCTATTCTTGTTTACTATGCTTAAAGCTTTTTGATGTATTTGCTTTTTTTGTTGGAGGTGTAACCTTGTATATAATTGCTTCCCGTTATGGGGGCACCTGACATCTGGGGCAAGAAAAACTGATGTAATGGCATTGGCTGCATGCTTTATACCCCTGACTACCTGACGTCATGGAAGATGAGACAGCAACCGACGCAGGACCCAAGACTTTGATAATCAGGCTGACTGAGGACTACTGCAAGCAGATTACACAAATGTGATGACTGCAACAGTGAATACACTTGAACATCTACATTTATGGCAAGTGTACACAACTGTACTTTCTCTTCCCCTGAAGCTTTCAACTGCTTGTAAAATCCACTTGACATGCAACTATATCTCCCGAATTTGCAGAACTAGAAATTTGGAAAAACTCTGACATTACTGGAGGAGGATCAAAGGCCCAAAACCAGGGACAAAGTATACAGATTGTATTCTAGCAGGTTTGTAACAGACAAGCAATGTGTTACCATGCCTTTTCCGACAGATAAGAAACTGAAACTGCTTAGAGCTTCCCACACACACTGCCCTGTGCTTGCACCCCCTACTCTGCTCCGTGATTGCATCCCCCCTCACACACACATGCGCGCACACACACACACACACACACACACACACACACACACACACACACACACACACACACACACACACACACACACACACACACACACATCGCCAGCTTGCTTGCATCCCCCCTCACACCCCCGTGCTTGCATCCCCCTCACATAATACAGACACACGCATCCCCCGCAAACACATGCTCCCCTCTTGCTTGCATCTGCACAATCCCCAACATGCATGTCCACACATGCACCCCCTTGCGTGCATGTCCCCCCACACACACTTAAAGCCCTTGCTTGCATGCCCCTCACACACATACACACACACACACACACACACACACACACACACACACACACACACACACACACACTTGCACCCCTTGCTTGCATGCCCCCCCTCCTCACACTCACCCCTTGCTTGGATGCCCAAACATACACACCCCTTGTTTGGATTGGAGTTAAATTGTTTAAGTTGCATAGCACAGGCATCCTGTAGGCAAGGCATAACAGTTCCACAATGAAAACAAACTTAGCATTAAAACTTCTCTGCTCTTGAATCTGACATTGAAACAACACAGCACTGTTAAAAAATTATAATCAATAAAAAAACTTCAGCAAAAAAATGCATTCCCTGTATTATGGCTTATCGAATTTGTGAATGACTGCAAAAGAGGTAGAAAAGCAGAAGTAACAGATGATACACTCATTTCTAGAATTTCAAAGCAAAACCACATTGTAATGTTCAGAAATGGGACTCCTAGTTTGCTACAAAATATATGACAGCACACTCTGCAGGACTGATGTTCAATTATTTCTAAATGGCATTACATTTTCACAGTAAAACAAAAACATGATTTTGGTGCTATAAAACACTGCTTTGTATAAATTAGCATTGTATGATAAATGTTAGGACTATGATACTCCAGATAAGTACTTTGGTATGCATCAGTAAATAGTGACATACTTATTGAATTGTTGAAAACATGGTTGTTATTAGATTAATACACCACCCAACTAAACAATAAGTGAAACTGGAGTTTGCTTTTATTTGTGTTCACCACAGCACTTCCTCCCCAGCACAAGCAGACACACAGCAACATTCCCCTCAAGCACACGCACAGCAACACTCCCCCAGCAGACACACAGCAACACTCCCCCCAGCAGCACTCCCCCCAGCAAGACTCCCCCCAGCAACACACACACACACACACACACACACACACACACACACACACACACACACACACACACACACACACACACACAGCAACACTCCCCCAGCAGACACACACACACACACACAGCAACACTCTCCCCAGCAGACACACACACACACACACACACACACACACACACACACACACACACACACACACACACACACACACACACACACACACACACGCACACACACACACACACACACACACACACACACACACACAGCAACACTGAGTTGAACACCCCCCACTAGCCACACTTACATAAAAAGTAAACTCCCCATTAGCACTGTGAATGCACATGCAAATGAAAGCAGCAAAACAGCGAGCAGTTGTAACTGTTCTGAAAACGTTATCTGCACAACAAATACTTTCCTTTTGGAATAAAGCACTAAAACGCAGCACGGAATCAAGAACTAAAGTGCAGTAAATGACAGCACATAGGGGACTGTTTATTAACGTTTACGTTTAGAGAGTGTACTGGCAATCATGACTTGCAAGATGCGACTGGGAATATACTTTTAGTGATACTATTGTGATTATAAGAATAAACGTGCTTTTCTTTGGAAAACTAATGAAAGAAGGGACAAGAAAAATTTTCGTTCAAATGGGGGTTTAAAACGTTCACACTCAGTAACTTTTGTTTCTTCTGATGGATTAACAAGTGGGTGTGATAGTGATGAATTTGCATATCCACCTGTTCTCAATGCCCAGTGTCCGGAAGCCATGCAAACTTTTCGTAGACAGGGAGATGACCAAAGTGGACAACAGAACAGAAAAAGGAATAAGAACTTTCAGGGACAGAATGTTCATACTAGATTGGACTATAGACCTCATTTTAAATGAGGTAGATGGAACTGAAAATTTACCAGTAAGTTTGGATAATGTGTCCATTAATTCTAACTGTTTAGTGAATTTGTCAGGTTGCAATTTAAATGACAATGAGTGCCATATTTTACAATCTGGTTTAAAGTTTGTACCTACAGTTATTCCTCACCTTCACCTGTTAAAATAAGATGCTTTTTCCTGGTTAGGAAATTGCATTTAAAGTATTTTTTTAATAGGACAGACAATGCAAGGAATATTGAAGTTTATGACCATGCTGACTCAGAGAATGAAAGAATGAAAGTTTTCTTTCTTGTATGTCAGATTTTGATGTTAATGCTTATTGTTTGTTAGATACACATACTATTTCCACTAAAAGTGCATTTATTCCCCCTTAGATTAATGGGACAATAAAACATTTTTCTGCCACGCTTAACTAGCATATAATACAACTGTTTGATAGCTTTGATAAATATAAAGATGTTACATATAATTTGAGTAGGGCTGAATGGAAGTCACTGGCTGATTTAAGTCAAAGAAAAGATATTATAATTAAGCCCTCTGATAAAGGGAACAAAATAGTTATTTTACATTATACACAATCCCCCGGATTTACTAATCTGCCATGCAGGACTAATCTAGTACAACAGAAGAAAGTGTAAATAAATGAGCAAAACCAATCATAGGTATCTGCATATCCCCACCAACAGTCCCCATGTGTTCAACAGCAACAGTACATGGAAATAAAATGAAGAAACCCTTGTATTTATTTTTTTTAAAACGCAGAGTACAGCTAACTATAGGTGCGCGGGTTTGCTCATCGCTTAGCTACGGTTAAAGGAGCTGAAAAGGCTGAAAAGGATAACAAGGAATATATATGCAAATGAAACAACACAGCAATAGTGTAGTGGTTAGAGCATCTGCCTAACGAGCAGGCATTCCTGGATCAAGTCCCACTGCAGCATATATCATTTTCCATGTGAAATCTGTATATGAACATATTGTTACATCTTTTTGACGTATAACCTACATAACATTTAAATGTGAACTGGAGTACTGCATGAAATGCACATGTGAAGTGTCAGTGTTATAATGAATAAGGCACTCGTAAGCAGGTTTAAGCACAAATAAGCCGTAGTAAGCGTGTCTAAGTATGTTTGCGTGAAGGTAAGCATTGCCTACACAGATTAAGCAAAGTAGAAGCTGAGTGTAACAAACTGTAACCTAAGGTTAGCAGTGGTTAGCATCATGCAAACCCATGCAAACCCACTCACAACTGCTTTAAAGTGCCTTAATCACTCTGGCTCCTATGGCCCATGTTCTTCCCAGCAACAAAATAAACTGCCTCTGCAAGGCTCAAACTCAGGACCCTGTACACTATAGTCACAGCAGTTAACCACTAAGCCATCATAGCAATAGATATGAATGAGGTATCAGCAAACTAATCGGCACCACAGAAAAATCAAACCAAACATGTGAACTGAATCTGTGTACAGTGTGAAGTGTATAACCTGCTACATAACATAAATATGTGAACTGGAGTACTGCAGTAAGGCCAAATGTGAGGTGTTATTGCAATAAAGTGTTAAAGTTCCCAGGACCCCATACTGTGTACGTACACATGAATCAAGGATACAAGACACATATATAACATGTAATGAAGAAGACATCAATGCCAAAAGGCAAATATCATGCAAATCGAATAATAAGCCCCGCTAAGCATTGCACAGCACTGCTGCCCAGACTATTGGCAAGATACTACCAGTGGGAGAAACAGTGTCAACCTGCAAAGTCTAAACTTATACAAATACATGTTTGTCCCTAGCGGGATAACCCCAAAAATTCTGCTAAAAAGAGTCCTCGGGGTAACATACCATGTCTTACAGGTAAGCAAAGGATATATATGTTTGCAGACTGAATGTGTGGGAACCCTGAAGATCCATGGGGTGAGACAACTTACAGGATGGGTCCTGAGAAGTGGAGACCGGGCAATGTGTAGTGTTGTGGTGAGATTTGGATGAAACCTGTAGGAAGGATGATTGATATGGAGGAGGGAGGGGGTGGAGGGAATGATGGGTAAGACATTATGGGCCGAGGCGTGCAGGGGTTGGATGGACCCATTCTAATGGGACCACCCCATGGATGTAAGCGAGAAAGGAGAGGGGGAAACAGGAAGGTAACTGAGAAATACCATTTCCCATGGCAAAGTACGTTATGAGTAATATGTATGTTGCATAACCCATGGAATAACATATATATATATATATATGAACTGGAGTACTGCTGCCACGAAAGAACACACACATATATATATATATATATATATATATATATATATATATATATATATACACACACATATATGACCTAGAGTTCTGCAGGAAATACACATGTGAGGTGTCATTATCATTATGTACAAAGCAGTAGTTAGGTTAACAGCAAGAAGCAGTAGTACGCATATGTCAGCACTAGTAAGCGAGTTTAAGGCTGTGTGCGCGTGTTTGCATGGAGGTAAGCACTGCTAATTTCCGGTTACAGTGTCCTACACCCAGTAAATTTCTAAATTGCTTAACCTGTGTAGGCAGTGCTTACCCCCGTGCAAACTCCACCACAACTGCTTTAAAGTGCCTTAATCACTCTGGATCCAATGGCCCATGTTCTGCCCAGCAACAAATTAAACTGCCTTTGCAAGGCTCAAACCCAGGATCCTGTACACTATAGTCACAGTAGTCAACCACTAAGCCATCATAGCAATAGATATGAATGAGGTATCAGCAAACTAATCCTCACCACAGGAAAATCAAACCAAACATGTGAACTGAATCTATGTACAGTAAGATGATCTTTATTCCCCTGCTAACAACCTGGCTGCTGTGCATTCTGTTTGGGCGCTTGTTCTACCTTGTGAATCTGTAACTTCTGAACCTAATTACCTGCAAAACCCCTCCTGGAAAGTTTTTGGAAACTAGTCTGGACTCTGAAATTATCCAGCTGCTCCCTGAGGGCCAGCCTTTGTCAAAGATAGAGAAACCTGGTGAACCTGTAACTTCTGAACTTAATTACCTGCAAAACCCCTCCTGGAAAGTTTTTGGAAACTAGTCTGGACTCTGAAATTATCCACCTGCTCCCTGAGGGCCAGCCTTTGTCAAAGATAGAGAAAGTATGTACTGTTCTCAATACCAGACATTTTTAGCAATACTTCTCATATAAGAGCTTGCTACGCTAGGCAAGTTTCCCACTCAAGATAGCCAGCAGCCTATAACACCCCCCTAACTATCTTTTTTCTTTTTTTTTCTCTGTGCTTTTAACCTACACTCCTAGACAGTCTTTTTTCACCTGTGTGTATTAGGTCTCCCAACTTCCCCTAGCCTGTAGCCTGCCCCCCCTTTCTTACAAAAGATTTTCTGGCAATCAACTTACTGGCCACTAGGTGGCACCTTACCCCCTCCTTTTTGTATCTCAACCATAAATATCTCTTGACTTGACCTACTATACCCATTTTTCTCTCTCTGTTGTTTTTCTTCAACTTTATCCCTTCTTTAATGTGTTTTGCTTCTCCCCACCTCATAATAGAGGGAAATAACTAAACTCTACTTCTCTTACATCTATATGCATCCTACACTACCCTGTCAACGTACTCTTGCTTAGAAGCACCCTTAACGAACCTGGTAACTTACTTCTGCCTACTCTTACTTTTCACTTACCTGCAGTTCACTCCCATATTTCTGATTGTCTTCCTTGCTTGTCCACTCTCTCGTCTCTACTATCTATTTCTCCTCACACCCCTTTTAGTTCTTTTATCCCTGGTACGTTCTGTACTCCCACAATACATAATCCCCTCTATTGCACTCCTCATCCTTGCTATATTAACTAGCCGTTCCTTCTACTCCCCATCCCTCTCCTATAACCACAATCCTGTCCCCCCACTCCCTTAACTCTCTCCCCTCTATCATAATTATAACTCTCCTTATCTCGCGGTTTCTGCCGTACACCTTTATATACGAGTCTCTCCCCTCCCCCTTTGCTCTCTTGCCCTTGCTTACCTTATAAATATACCCCTTAATCTGAGACGCCATCTTTATTCCCCTGCTAACTACCTGGTTGCTGTGCATTCTGTTTGAGTGCTTGTTCCTAGTAAGTTTATTTTTGTGCTTTATCTTTCACTGTATAACGTATACCTGTGTATTACAAATCAGATAACTGCTGCTGCTGTAATATGTATTTGAAGGAAATGTTTTCTGATTGACAAAAAGCTATCGCTGCTATCATTTGCCTCTCACAATGAGTTTGCTCGTGCGATAGTTAAATGCATTTAATGGTAATGTTTTTTGTTTGACAAAAAGCTATTGCTGCCATCTTCTGCCTCTCTTAAAGCGGTTGCATATGCGTTAGTATCAAACACTCGGCACATGATTATTTTTGTTACTACGTGGCCTTACACATGGTCCTCAACTGTTTTGTGTTTGTTTACTGTGTATAGCAACTCTGATTAGCTAATGCACATACATTGAAGTGCCTGTACATATGTAGCGCCGACTATGAGCGATTGCACATAAAATAGCTGGCTACTATTTAATAACTTTTTTCCTACTTCCCGCCCTACTTGCAGAGCTCATTGCTTATACCGATCCCATCACAAACATTGTACTGAATCAGTGAGACTGCCATCAAAGAAATGGTCACTGTTGCCGCTCTTTACCAGTAATTATTTTTTTTTACTCACTCTGATACTTTGTCAGTGAAAATCTAATAAACTCCTAGGTAATAGCTAGGATTTCCCTAATGACGTGATACTTTGTAAGTGTAACTCTAATAAACTCCTGTAGGTAATAGCTAGGATTTCCCTACTGACCGTATACAGTACGCGTTGTGTATGAGGAACGCTCTAGCTCCCTGACCTAACTATTTGCACACTTTACAAGGGAGAAACTAGGTAATAGCTAGGATTTCCCTACTGATGTGATACTTTGTTAGTGAAAATCTAATAAACTCCTGTAGGTAATAGCTAGGATTTCCCTACTGACGTGATACTTTGTTAGTGTAACTCTAATAAACTCCTGTAGGTAATAGCTAGGATTTCCCTACTGACAATATTACCATTTACCGGTATTTACCAGTAATTACTTTTTTTTACTTCACTCTGATACTTTGTCAGTGAAAATCTAATAAACTCCTGTAGGTAATAGCTAGGATTTCCCTACTGATGTGATACTTTGTTAGTGAAAATCTAATAAACTCCTGTAGGTAATAGCTAGGATTTCCCTACTGACCATATACGGTACGTGTTGTGCATGAGGAATGCTCTAGCTCCCTGACCCAACTATTTGCACACTTTACAAGGGAGAAACTAACTGAATAACTCATATAGCTTTGTCTGCATACATATATTCCAGATAACATCTTCGCTTACGATACTCGTTGAAAAGATCATTTCGTAAGAACCTTATTTATTTACGAGTTCTATAAACCTACTAGGCATTGCAATGATTTTCGCGCTTACTAAACAAAGTTAGCGCTGTGCACGTGGAACGCTATAAGTGTTCCAGTACCCCTGACTTTGCTAAACACTGCCTCACACAGCTAAATCTCATTTTCAGATTTAGACCACATTAGACAATGTCCGTATTTACATCGCTGTGCTGAGATAAGCCGCCTGATAAGTGCAGCTCGAACAACACTTTACATACTAACTGTATGTTTTTTATTAGACTTTTTTTTTGTACCCTTACAGTATTTGAGTTTTTATGTCTTTTCTGTAAACATTAATCAAATGAAGTCTTCTCTAACTATATTTCCTAGAGTATTATAATGTATTAGATTGTTTTTGCATCACTTCTATATATTGTGACTGTATACCTGTCTAAATGTTTTTGAACATTTTACTGTACTTGAAGGTTTTAGAATCACATCTATATTTTTGTGACTGTTTACCTGTTTTACTTTTGACTACAACTCCCAGTATTATCTACCTCACCACTTTCTCCTTTCCTACTTCTTACCAGCCTGGTGAACCTGTAACTTCTGAACCTAATTACCTGCAAAACCCCTCCTGGAAAGTTTTTGGAAACTAGTCTGGACTCTGAAATTATCCACCTGCTCCCTGAGGGCCAGCCTTTGTCAAAGATAGAGAAAGTATGTACTGTTCTCAATACCAGACATTTTTAGCAGTAATTCTTGTATAAGAGCTTGCTACGCTAGGTAAGTTTCCCACTCAAGATAGCCAGCAGCCTATAACACCCCCCTAACTATTTATTTCTTTTTTTTCTCTGTACTTTTAACCTACACTCCTAGACAGTCTTTTTTCACCTGTGTGTATTAGGTCTTCCAACTTCCCCTAGCCTGTAGTCTGCCCCCCCCCCCTTTCTTACAAGGGATTTTGTGGCAATCAACTTACTGGCCACTAGGTGGCACCTTACCCCCTCCTTTCTGTATCTCAACCATAAATATCTCTCAACTTGACCTACTAACCCCATTTTTCTCCCTCTGTTGTTTTTCTTCAATTTTATCCCTTCTTTAATGTGTTTTGCTTCTCCCCACCTCATAATAGAGGGAAATAACTAAACTCTACTTCTCTTACATCTATATGCACCCTACACTACCCTGTCAACGTACTCTTGCTTAGAAGCACCCTTAACGAACCTGGTAACTTACTTCTGCCTACTCCTACTTTTCACTTACCTGCAGTTCACTCCCATATTTCTGATTGTCTTCCTTGCTTGTCCACTCTCTCATCTCTGCTATCTATTTCTCCTCACACCCCTTTTAGTTCTTTTATCCCTGGTACCTTCTGTACTCCAACAATACATAATCCCCTCTACTGCACTCCTCATCCTTGCTACCTTAACTAGCCGTTCCTTCTACTGCCCATCCCTCTCCTATAACCACAATCCTGTCCCCCCACTCCCTTAACTCTCTCCCTTCTATCATAATTATAACTCTCCTTATCTCGCGGTTTCTGCCATACACCTTTATATACGAGTCTCTCCCCTCCCCCTTTGCTCTCTTGCCCTTGCTTACCTTATAAATATACCCCTTAATCTGAGACGCCATCTTTATTCCCCTGCTAACTACCTGGCTGCTGTGCATTCTGTTTGAGCGCTTGTTCCTAGTAAGTTTATTTTTGTGCTTTATCTTTCACTGTATAATGTATACCTGTGTATTACAAATCAGATAACTGCTGCTGCTGTAATATGTATTTGAAGGAAATATTTTCTGATTGACAAAAAGCTATCAGTGCTATCATTTGCCTCTTACAATGAGTTTGCTCGTGCGATAGTTAAATGCATTTAATGGTAATGTTTTTTTTTGACAAAAAGCTATCGCTGCCATCTTCTGCCTCTCTTAAAGCGGTTGCGTATGCGTTAGTATCAAACACTCGGCACATGGTTATTTTTGTTACTACGTGGCCTTACACATGGTCTACAACTGTTTTGGGTTTGTTTATTGTGTATAGCGACTCTGATTAGCTAATGCACATACATTGAAGTGCCTGTACATATGTAGCGCCGACTATGAGCGACTGCACATAAAATAGCTGGCTACTATTTAATAACTTTTTTCCCGCTTCCCGCCCTACATCTGTAGACATTTCTTTTAGATTTACTTGCAGAGCTCATTGCTTATACCGATCCCATCACAAACATTGTACTGAATCAGTGAGACTGCCATCAAAGAAATGGTCACTGTTGCCGCTCTTTACCAATAATAATTTTTTTTTACTCACTCTGATACTTTGTCAGTGAAAATCTAATAAACTCCTAGGTAATAGCCAGGATTTCCCTACTGACGTGATACTTTGTTAGTGTAACTCTAATAAACTCCTGTAGGTAATAGCTAGGATTTCCCTACTGACCGTATTACCCTTTACCAGTATTTACCAGTAATTACTTTTTTTTACTCACTCTGATACTTTGTCAGTGAAAATCTAATAAACTCCTAGGTAATAGCTAGGATTTCCCTACTGATGTGATACTTTGTTAGTGTAACTCTAATAAACTCCTGTAGGTAATAGCTAGGATTTCCCTACTGACCGTAAGCAGTACGCGTTGTGTATGAGGAACGCTCTAGCTCCCTGACCTAACTATTTGCACACTTTACAAGGGAGAAACTAGGTAATAGCTAGGATTTCCCTACTGACGTGATACTTTGTTAGTGAAAATCTAATAAACTCCTGTAGGTAATAGCTAGGATTTCCCTACTGACCATATACAGTACGTGTTGTGCATGAGGCACGCTCTAGCTCCCTGACCCAACTATCTGCACACTTTACAAGGGAGAAACTAACAGAATAACTCATATAGCTTTGTCTGCATACATATATTCCAGATAACATCTTCGCTTACGATACTCGTTGAAAAGATCATTTCGTAAGAACCTTATTTATTTACGAGTTCTATAAACCTACTAGGCATTGCTATGATTTTCGCGCTTACTAAACAAAGTTAGCGCTGTGCACGTGGAATGCTATAAGTGTTCCAGTACCCCTGACTTTGCTAAACACTGCCTCACACAGCTAAATCTCATTTTCAGATTTAGACCACATTAGACAACGTCCGTATTTACACCGCTGTGCTGAGATAAGCAGCCTGATAAGTGTAGCTCGAACAACACTTTACATATTTTATTTTTTATTTATTTTACATTTGTTGACCGGGCTAGTCCAACTGGATACGTGTCCATTTTCAGTGGAGGCCCGGGGAGAAAAGCTCCAAACAAAAGCATACAAAAATATATATACTAAAGGTAACATACAAACTACTTGTAAAAAAACAAAATATACTTAAAAATATAAAAACATCTGATGCTAAGATTTGGAGAGACATTAATATAGAGTAATGCATCTACAGTTTAATATAGTATACAAAAAGAAATAAGAGTACAGTATCTGGTAGGAACTGAGCGATTGCACATAAAATAGCTGGCTACTATTTAATAACTTTTTTCCCGCTTCCCGCCCTACATCTGTAGACATTTCTTTTAGATTTACTTGCAGAGCTCATTGCTTATCCCATCACAAACATTGTACTGAATCAGTGAGACTGACATACCGAAACATGAGACATACTGACTAACTGTATGTTTTTTATTTGACTTTTTTTTTGTACCCTTACAGTATTTGAGTTTTTATGTATTTTCTGTAAACATTAATCAAATGAAGTCTTCTCTAACTATATTTCCTAGAGTATTATAATGTATTGATTGTTTTTGCATCACTTCTATATATTGTGACTGTTTACCTGTCTAAATGTTTTTGAACATTTTACTGTACTTGAATGTTTTAGAATCACATCTATATTTTTGTGACTGTTTACCTGTTTTACTTTTGACTACAACTCCCAGTATTATCTACCTCACCACTTTCTCCTTTCCTACTTCTTTCCAGCCTGGTGAACCTGTAACTTCTGAACCTAATTACCTGCAAAACCCCTCCTGGAAAGTTTTTGGAAACTAGTCTGGACTCTGAAATTATCCACCTGCTCCCTGAGGGCCAGCCTTTGTCAAAGATAGAGAAAGTATGTACTGTTCTCAATGCCAGACATTTTTAGCAATACTTCTCATATAAGAGCTTGCTACACTAGGCAAGTTTCCCACTCAAGATAGTCAGCAGCCTATAACACCCCCCCAACTATTTTTTTTTCTTTTTTTCTCTGTGCTTTTAACCTACACTCCTAGACAGTCTTTTTTCACCTGTGTGTAATAGGTCTCCCAACTTCCCCTAGCCTGTAGCCTGCCCCCTCTTTCTTACAAGGGATTTTGTGGCAATCAACTTACTGGCCACTAGGTGGCACCTTACCCCCTCCTTTCTGTATCTCAACCATAAATATCTCTTGACTTGACCTACTATCCCCATTTTTCTCCCTCTGTTGTTTTTCTTCAACTTTATCCCTTCTTTAATGTGTTTTGCTTCTCCCCACCTCATAATAGAGGGAAATAACTAAACTCTACTTCTCTTACATCTATATGCACCCTACACTACCCTGTCAACAAACTCTTGCTTAGAAGCACCCTTAACGAACCTGGTAACTTACTTCTGCCTACTCCTACTTTTCACTTATCTGCAGTTCACTCCCATATTTCTGATTGTCTTCCTTGCTTGTCCACTCTCTCATCTCTACCCGCGCCGTTTGCCCTTCAGGCTCACTCTGCTCCCCTACCCTGCCCCCTATTCTTACCCGCCCCCAGACTCTTACACTTATAGCTCTCATGACCACACCCCTATCTCAACTTACCAATCAATTAGGTTCCTATCATACAATCACTCAAACTATTCTACTGAACATCAGATCCAACAATTTACTAACCTACCTCCCACCTTTAACTTAACCTAAACAACCTCTCCTTTGTTGGAGCTACAACCTACCTTTCTCCTCCCTGCATATATCCCCACCTTTAAAATGGGTACAACACCTATCCCCTCAAAACTAAAATCTCTTATTTACCTATCATTCCTTTCCTGTCTCATTACTACTTACCTCTTAACTTTCTATGAATACCCACTTTTCTCTACCCTTCCTCTTACATCTAAACATACCTCCTCACCTATACCAACTCTCTCTCCTACCTTCTCAAATCTCACCACTCAACCCAATTACCTACTAGCCAAGTACCACAGACTAGCACATTTCAAGCTAAATAAACCAGAATCTAGGAAACTTATAGACACCCTACAAAAACTTCTCCACTCAAATGATTTTATATTCCTCCACTTACTGTTGGATGGAGACATTAATCCTAACCCTGGGCCACATCTTACCATTTCTAATACCTTCAGGAAACATGACAAAGCCATCTCTTTGGCACGCACCAAACCTACCAACTCTCTCTCTATTGCCCATATCAGTATACGAAGCATTTGTAACAAAACTCCTCAAGTTCATGCCCTTCTAGACACCCACCAATTTGATATTTTATGCTTGACTGAAACATGGCTAAAGCCCACCATCAAGGACAATGAAATCACCCCTCCCGGGTATAACATCATTAGACTAGATCGTACAACAAAAAAGGGTGGAGGGGTAGCTATTCTCCATAAAACACATATGCAAATTAGTATTATAGACCAGACTTTCAGCCTTGACAACAATGCTGAAAGTATCAGCTCTAAACTTCAAATCAACAGTACTAAAGCCTTAAATATCATATGTATTTACCTTCCCCCAGGGAATAACATTAACACACTTGAATGCATCCTTAGTTCACTCTCCATCTATCTCCCTCAAGAAACACTAGTCCTAGGTGACTTCAACATAGACTGGTTTTCCTGTAATAGCACAAATCCTACCTCCCACATAAACCTCTATGGCTTTACACAACTTATAAACACTGCTACCAGAACTAATAATACCAACAATAATGAAACCATCTTAGACGGGATTCTTACAAATACTCCTCAACAAACCTACCAATCAGGTACTCTCCCTGATGATCTCAGTGACCACTCACTTACTTATGTTATTAGGCATAAAACCAACCTAGTTTTACCTACCACATACAGGACACTACGTTCAAAAAAGCATTTTAACCCTGAAGAATTTCTAGCTGTATTAATACAATGTAATTGGTCCCCACTAAAATATTTCCCTCTTAATGAAGCAGTAGAATATTTTAACTCCACATTCTTATCAATCCTAAATCTTCATGCCCCAAGTCGCATTATTAGAACCAAAACTAAAGTAGCACCATGGCCGACCAATAATACTAGGCAAAAAATATCCCTCAGAAACAAATCTTGGGCTAAATGGCGTACAACTAAGATTCTAACTGACCACCAAAACTTCAAAGAACTTAGAAACAGTCAAAAAAAGCCATCCTGCTAGACAAAAAGAACTATTATCTTCTATTACAACACACCTCCAAAAAAGAACCCAAAAAATTCTGGAACACTATTAATAATCTCTTATCACCAGGCCAATCTATCACACCCAAACCCCAGGGCTGCGACCCAGAGAATCCCACACAAACAGCTAACAACTTTAATTCTTTCTTCACTAATACTATCCAATCTCTTGCCAGTCACCTATCTCCTGACACCTCTAAGCTACTCTTACCTACTCTAAGCCTACCTCCTACCTTTCACTTACAACCTGTATCTACCTCCTATATCTTATCACTGCTCTTAAAACTCAAACCTACCACTCCTTCTGCAGACAAACTTCCTGCAGAATTCTTACAAATAGGTGCCAAAGCTATTGCCTATCCCATTTCTATTCTGATTAATAGATCCTTAAAGGAAGGTATTTCCCCCTCTATATGGAAGATATCACACATCATCCCACTTCACAAAGGAGGTAAATCAAATGACTTCTCTAACTTTTGTCCTATAGCACTCCTATCACCTATAGCTAAAAATCACAGAAAAATGTATCCATAAGCAAATTCTAAGCCACCTTCTGCATAACAACCTACTTGCAAACTGTCAACATGGATTTAGACCTTCCCACAGTACTAGCACAGCCATACTCTCCTTTACCAACTCTATCAACTATAACCATAACAATAACAACCTATCATCCTCTATCTTTGTTGACTTATCTAAAGCTTTCGACATGGTAAACCATAAACTTCTTCTGCACATACTAAAATCTTTCTCACTTGATCCTCCTTCCTTAACTTGGTTTACATCTTACCTAGAAAATTGCCAACAGGCAGTTCTCTGGAAAAATGCACTATCCAATCTACTCCCTACATCTCTAGGTGTACCTCAAGGCTCTATCTTGGGCCCCTTCTATTTTCCATCTTTATTAATGACCTCCAGTTAGCTATCCCATATACCACCTGTACACAATATGCTGACAATTCTACTATTATCTGTACCGCTAATTCACAAACTGAACTACACTCTATCACTCAAAAAGCTTTTAACACTGTTGAACAATGGTTCTCTGATCGTTGTCTACTCCTTAACCCCAAGAAAACTAAATTGCTATTGTCCTTACCTACTCGTAGATCTGCCCACTAAACTTTACTCTCTCTTCCATTGATTGCACTCTCATCTCTCCTGAAACAACAACTAAACTATTAGGCATAACCATTGACAATAATCTCAGCTTTGAGACTCACATCAATAGCACAATAAAATTAGTTAATAAAAAAATCGGATCCCTTTACAGAATCAAACCCTTCCTTTCACCTGAAGCAAGGACCACCTTAGCCAGATCACACCTTATCTCTACACTACTATATGCCTCCCCCATATACACTAATCTCTCCAAAAACAACCTTAAGAAACTAGCAACTTCCTACCATAATATTGCTTGATTTGCAACTGGATCCTCATTTAAAACCCACCACTGCCTGAACCTAAGAAAACTAGGCTGGTTGGAACTTCAGAACCAACTCACACTTCAGCAGCTCTTAATAGCTCACAAAATCCTTTACCAACCAACTAAAACACCAATACCCTCTAGCCTCATTTCACCCTACAATAACCTGAAACATCTACGTTCTTCCAACAAACTAATGATTAATACAACCAAACCCAATAACTTTGCAGGTGATTGTCTTTTTTCCAACTCAGTTGGCAAAATGTGGAACAAATTACCCTCTGTTATCCTGTCTTTGTCCTCTCTTCCACTTTTCAAAAAGCAGCTGAAAACTTATCTCAATAAACACTGGCTTTGCTCCTGAAACAACCCAGATTAACTTCCTTTTTTACCTCCCTGTCCTCTCTTCCTCCTAAATTCCTGCAATCTCTGCTCCTTATAGCCTTGTTAGCTCTCCCTTAATGACATGCACACAGTCTTATGAAATACTCCTTGGAAGAAAAAAAAAAAAAAAAAAAAAAAAAAAGTTTTCTTTCTCAAGACATTTGACTATTTTACTTTGTATTTACCATGGCTTTATGTAATATGTGTATTAATTAGCCCTCATGTGCGCCTTACTATTTGAATTGTCTATCTTCATATGATGTGTTTAATTACTGGAGCTTTTCTCCCTGGGCCTCTACTGAAAATGGACATATATCCAGCTAGACTAGCCCGGTCAACAAATGTAAAATAAAATAAAATAAATGTTGGATAACCTCCACAGAACATAAACATGTGAACTGGAGTACTGCAGTAAGCATAGATTTGAGGTGTTATTGTAATAAAGTGTAGAAGTCCCCAGGTCCCCATACAGTGTATGTACACATGATTCACGGATACCAGACACATATATAACCTGTAATGAAGAATAAATCATTGCCAAATGGCAAATATAGTGCTAATTAACTATTAAGCAATGCTAACCGCAGCACAGCTCAAGTTAATAAGTGTAAGCAATGTATAGGGGAGCCAATTCAATCTACCTGGTGGTATACCTCTTTAAGCAGTGCCAACCTCATGTAAGCAGGTCTGCCCATAGCTTAGCCTTTTCAAAACTGGCCAATCACAGGGAAGTATGGGAAAATGGCCGTATTTAAACTGCACAGGTGGGGATACTTCCCATAATTGGTTGTAGCTTCCTACTGCAGGCAGAATGGCTGGTGTGGGTGAAGGCACTCAATTTAGAGCACAGCACTGGGGCATCCAGGAGTCAAAAATCATGGTATGGCTCCTGGTAAAACACCATGATCAAAGACTACTGCAGGGCCAGTACCAGGGCTCACAGTATAAAACGGAGGCCTGGGACATTCTCGCCTGTGACCTCACCAGTGCCACAGGTATCCCCCAGACTGATGAGCAGGTCAGGCAGCACCATGCTGACCTGAAGCGTCGGATGGAGGATGTACTGGAACAGTGGATCCAGGAGTCTCGGCAGATGCCCAATGCCCCAGTACTGAGTAAGTACTCATTCTACTAAGTAGTAAATAATTGCCTAGCTTGTGTATACTATGGATAGGTATGGCTAAATATCACTGCATTTCTCTGACAGCTTCAGATGAGTGGGCTATGAACCAGCAAGCCCATGATGCTAGGCTGCAAAGGCTGCATCGCAAGGCAGGTTAGTAATCAGTCTGCATGTACTGTAATAACAAATAAATATAAGAGCCTTAGAAAGTGTTGTACCAGTAGAAATAAATGTTTAATAGTCTGTGAATAAAGGTATAACTCCTGGAGTGCTTCTGTTTACTCTTCTCTCATATGTTGGTGATCTGTTCCATTCTATAAATAGTACTGTTGTATCTTAAGCAGTGTCACCCACACTGTGGTAGGCAGATAAAATGGGCATGAAGTCCTGCATAACAATGTTGGAAGTGCCAACAGCTCAGTCATATTGTACAAGTTAGGTAGACTTAGATAGAAAACAGTCAAAAGCTTTACATCAATTCCTTGATAGCACAGTGTACTGTGATGTTCGCTATAATATTTTGCCACACACAGCAGGGGTTTGAATCCTGAGAGTGCTACTAAGTTGCATGCATAATCATACCCCACAACTGTGCAGATTTTGATACAATGTTCAGATAGAAAGCTGTATGCATAATTACACCCAACAGTACATAATTTGCTAGAATGTTCAGATTGTAAGGTGTATGCATAGTCATACCCCACACCTGTTCCAATCTGTCCAGCATGTCCGGATAAATGGCCCGTATCACCAGATCGGTACCCTGTTCCCCTGAAAATCCAGTGTGATGATCCAAGAAATGTAGGCAGTTGTCAATGACATATAACTGATAGTCAAACATGTACATATTCAGGGAATGTATATGGAAACAAACCTGTCATTCTAGCACCTCACCCAAAGTGTATGACAGCAATTCTGAACATATGTTGCATTAACGCCTGCAGCCTGTCATGCCTGCATGTAAGACACAGGTCATGTATATAATAATTTATAAACATACCAGTGTACAATATAAGGCCATTGTGTAGTGTAATAATACATGTAAGGGAAAGACCACTGCAGTGATTAAGAATGTTGTGAAAACTACAAAGATATATTAGTTGTTAATTGAACTCTCTCTCACCCCTACCATATGTGCATAATAACCCAATGACACTCCTCAACTGGTATGTGTACACTCCAAATTTTTGTTGGGACATATGCCCTAATGGTTTATAACTATTCACATTTGTTTCTATGCATGTGCCATGTGAAAATACACCCATATTGGTGGCCTGTTGCCATCAATGAAATCTGCATGCTCCTGTAATGGCCACTGTTGTTCCATATATGCATGTATTCTGCTTGCTCTGCAACTGTGTTAAATCTGGTGTGTTGGGTTAATGGGAATACCTATGCATGCTGTTAAAACTAATCCTGAATGCTGTTGACTGTTACTAGCCCATATCTGTCATAAACCTGTGACAACACAGCTTGTATGGGAAGGCCGGTCCCAGCGGACACACCTGTCTCACCTCAGCTGGCTATGACACCGGGCACCAGCACATCTGGGGCCCAGCCTGGGACCTCCTCCTCCGTGGACCCTGCACCACCTTTGGGTGGGACTGCTGCAGGGGAGGGGGCTGGCCCCCCCTCAGAGCGGGCACAGAGGGGAACCTGTCATCCATCAACAGGTCTGAGCCGTGGTGTGTAAGGAGCCTGATCTGGAGTATCAAGAGCAGCTACACCAGCTTGCGGGCTGAGTGGCACTATTAGAGGGTGAGCTTGCCCCTCCTACACAGCCCCCAGCACAGCCACCTTCACAGCCGTGAAGTTGCAGTGGTGACGGCCCATGGGTGGGGACCTCAGTCCCACTGTTTACAGTTGGGGGCTCATGGGCTTGTGACTTCCAAACACCCCTCCCCATCCAAGGTGTTTACCCCCCACATGTGTCATATACCAGCCCTGTATGCATCTTGTGTGTCTTGTCTATTAACCTACCCAACCTACCTCCCCAAATATACCTACTACCCCTCCCCAACATCCCACTCTCAACTGAAAAAAAAAAACAAAAAGGGCAATCTGTTTCCACAAAAGAATCTTGCTCCATACATAGCTGTCCATTTCGAACATGAGTCTACTGGACACATGTAATCTGGTCTAATTCACATCATCACAATAAATATATGTTGTCCTCACCCCTCTCCCAGGGGTTTGAAGGTCCAACTGTACCTGAAAATATAGTGTATATGCACAACTGTTGCTCTAGAAGAAATTGGCAGCTATGGACCTTTCCTATACCCTTCCTGCACATGCCTAGCTATTTTCCCTACTGTCTTTCCCTCTTTGTGCTCCGTTTTTCACCACTTTCCTATCAACCCCTTTTTCTTTTCTTTTAAAGGAATTAGCATGGGGGTAAGTGGCAGTAAACACTGTTAAGCAGTGGTAAGTGGATTTGCATGAGTTTGCGCGGGGGTAAGCTATGCCTACACAGGTTGAGAGATTTGAAGCTGACTGTAAGAAAACATAAGCGGAGGTTGGCAGTGCTTCACCACTTTCCTATCAATCCCTTTTTCTTTTCTTTTAAAGGAATTAGCATGGAGGTAAGCGGCAGTAAACACTGTTAAGCAGTGGTAAGCGGGTTTGCGTGGGTATGCACAGCAGTAAGCTATGCCTGCACAGGTTGAGAGATTTGAAGCTGACTGTAAGAAAACATAAGCGGAGGTTGGCAGTGCTTACCATCACGCAAACCCATGCAAACCTGGTTACAACTGCTTAAAAGTGCCTTAATCACTCTGCAGCCAACGTCCCTTGTTCTGCACTGCAACAAAATAAACCGCCTCTCAAAGGCTCGAACCCAGGACCCTGCAGTCCATACACAAAGTGATTTACCACTAAACCATGGCAGATATACATAACCTGAAGTTTTCACAAACATATCATACAGCGCAATCAGTCAACAATACAGGAAATGTATTATTATCACACCACACAACCTGCTAATGCAAGAAGTCTGGACAATGTATGCCACATTCGGGGTACAGATAGGGATATATGTCAACTAATGCTCTGATACACTTAAAATGTTGCTAGTTACACAGTTATATGTATTAGAACACATATGTAGAAGGAGATGAAGTCTATAACACAAAAGTGTTGCCACTAGTTACTGACTTCAATGCTGCAATCATCCATGATGATTGCCAAGTGAATGAGGAACAGGCCAAAATATGAGCTGAACATGCATGGACATATGGACAGATATATATATATATATATATATATATATATGTAAATGTAGACAGATAGACAGCTATATGTAGATATATATATATATTAATGTACGACTCACAAATAATCATATAACATCAACTGTATATAGATACATACACACGTTCATATGTATGTGTGTATATATATATATATACATATATGTAGATATATATATATATATATATATATATATATATATATATATATATATATATATATATATATATATATATATATATATATATATATATATATATATATATATATATATATATATATATATATATATATATATATATATATATATATATAGGTACATATATATATATATATATAGGTACATATATATATATATATATATATATATGTATGAGATATAGCCATATGAGATATATATAGGTACATACACATATACACACACAAAAGGTGTCAGTAGCCATACATATGTAGGAGTAGTGTGGAAGTACTGAATGCAAAGTATATCCCCCAGCCACAAGCTCTTCAACTGCCACCCGTGAAATGTGTAGGGTGGCAACCATTTCCACAAATGAGAATACTGACATTAAACATATACCCACCCACAATTCAAAGGACATGACATGACACACAGGTATGCATACACAGATAACCTTTATTTGTGTACTATACAATAATGTATGCCAGTACTGACACCACATAAGGTTTGAAATATGTAATCAGTGATGAATGCAAGGCCCACACAAAACAGTAGATGTAAGCAATGTGTATATATACCATACTATGCTGTCCAGGCCAAGGCCTTCAATTAGAGCAACAGTAGAAACAAGATTTGCCTTCAGGATACGTAACAATCAACAATTACAGATGTAGTTCAGCAGCCTCCAATTACACCATGTAGTCAAGCCCTAGGGAAAAGTAGCACTTGTGTTAATGTCACAGTATCTTGTACATAACATTGCTTAGCCTAACATCTCACTATCACACTGAATGACCCTTGTTTTAACAGTTATATCCCTGAAAAGGTGTCATAGCCTAGGTTAATGGCATAGAACCCCCCCCCCATAAAAGGCTGTACAAGGGCAAGAAACACTGGAATGTACAAGGGCACATATGTGTTCTCTAGCTGTTGCCCCCATATATATGGACTTGGCCCAACAGTTGGTGTGGGAGTCCATGACATGACTGGGATGATAGCAGTAATGCTAGCGGTAAATAATGATAGGCCATTACCTAACATCCCTTCCTGTATCACAGCAGGACAAAGACTGGCATATATGTGGAGGACAGAGGCAGGAACATAGGGCCATATTTGCATTATTGCTGTTACACACCCTGGAAATTGCTGATGTTACAGGATTCATTGCAGCATACCCTTATGCAGGGATACGACATTGAAATACAAATGGATGCAGCCATGTACTGATAGCACTCAACAGACAGAATGCCACAGATATATCTGGGACAATACCTGCGTGGTGCACTGACAAAACCTAACAGCCAGTCCCCCTGGTATCATACGGATAGGCCCACAGTTGAGAGCTATGCAGACAGACAACATTCCATGAAAAAGTACCATGTACACAGAAACCCTGTAAGAACAGCAAGATACAATTCACACATCAACACTACTCACACTGTCTGTAGGTCTGGAACCTTACCCAAATGTGGATTTGGCCTGTGTCTGCAGGTTCTGCTGTAAGAGGTATTGCTACCTGCTGTCTGTAACACTGATGTCCACACACAGTAAGGATGTCATCCATACTGGAAAGGTGAAAGGACAACTCCCACAGAAGGCAGCAATTTATATTACAGGGTTGCCATGACAGTGGTTATCTGAAGTACTACACAGCAGGCTGCGTGCAATTAGCAACTGGTGGACACTGACTGGTGCAGAGGCCACCACCTGATCATGTGCAATATCAACACAAGCATGCTGCAATCTATTCAAACCAGCTCAATCACTCTACTGGAGAGACTGAAAGAGAGAGAGAGAGAGAGAGAGAGAGAGAGAGAGAGAGAACTAATTCAAGAAAGGTCACAAAGCTCATGGTTGTGTTACAGCGGAAGAAACATAATAGATATGTGAAACAGATATGCATTTACTTGCATGTAGTATATGGCATAGAATGATAGGATGTATACTGTGAAAGGATGTATATGTTCCATCAGTACTTGTTCCTGTAATGATGTTCTGCTCAACAACTGCACTGGACAGTAGTGTCAGTCCCTGTGGGCAGTGGGACATACCTGTCAAATGTGCAGACCAGCACTGAATGGCAAAGATGTGACCACTGTCACTGTGGCCAATGGCTGGTGGGGGTATTAATACTCCCATGATAGACATGAGTGAGAGACCACACCACCTGCAGGACAGTCATGTTAAAGTGTAGCATAGCATGTCCAACTGCCATAGCAGTATAATATGCTTATCTAAAGTTTGTCACCATATATACCCCCCTAATGTTAGTCTGTGTTCACATGTGACACCTGTCTGTGTTGCAGCAAGGCAGAACAGTTCAGCTGTGAAGTAAAGAAGGTTACATGAGTGTGGTCCAGGTGTTCATATGCACCCCACATACAGATACATATATGTGTGATACATATCCACAGCTGTGTATGTCTACAGAACCTCGGACAGTTATGCATTTATATAGGTATATAAACAACACATAATGATATCTACACATATATGCACCTATGTATACACACACACACACACACACACACACACATATATATATATATATATATATATATATATATATATATATATATATATATATATGTGTGTGTGTGTGTGTGTGTGTGTGTGTGAGTGCATGTCTACATATAAATATATATATATATATATATATATATATATATATATATATATATATATATATATATATATATATATATATATATTTATGTCAATACATGTCCCCTGCCATGACATGTGTGAGAGAACATCACACATCAATACACAACATACCTACACACCAGTACATGGCTGCAAGATGGAGTGTGGAGTGTGGTGTGTAACCCATGCTGGGAACACATCGCAACTGTATGAGAAGGTGGGATATATATATATGTTGGTGAAGGGTATTAGGCATATATTGGTATGTAGGGCTGGTTGGGTGACAAACAAGACAGCATGCAGGGCTGGTATATGACGCATGTGGTGGTTAAACACTGTGGACAGGTAGTTACGTTTGGAATGTGGAGAACATTAAGCCCCCGCATGGGAACAAAGAGAACATGGTGCCCACCCATGGACAGTCACAACAGCATCTACATGGACATAAAGGTGCCTGTGCTTTGCCCTGGGCAGAAGGGACATGCATGTAGAACCTTGTGTATGTGTACTGCATGCCTCCAGGTGATGTAGCACATATCCCATGTCTCTGTGGAGCTCCCTATGCACAAGATTCTTGACCTAACTGGGTGACAGCATGTCTGTGTGTGCTCCATGGGGAGGGGGCACCATCCCATGAGGTGGTTCCACATGAAGGTAGTGATGGAGCAGTAGATAAGGAGGTTCCATGGTGGGTCACGGATGTGATGTGGACTGGTAACATGTGCACATTAGGTTGGAGTGGTGTTCCTGCTGGCAAATAACCCCTACACATACTAGTGTGTAACTGTCATGGAACATATGTGGGCTTTAATAGTCTACCCAATCCTAGAACATGTGCAACAGCATGCATAGATATCTCCAATATCACAGACTGGCAGATGTGTAGCAATCACATAACAGGCCTACCACATGCATATGTGGAAATGTTAAATAAAATAAGATTTCAATACACAGGAGGTTCAGGTTAAAAAGTTTACTAGTGTACACCAGGAGGCAAAAAATGTACAAGTACAGAATTTTGTCTGACATGAAACAGGAAGCACACAATTTTATATAGGTTTAACATTTAAGCTATGCCCACCTTACTGACGTGATATGTCACAGGGCATCTACATCACTTTAGCTTACAGTCTTCTATTCATAAAGCTGTTAATGCTGTATATTTAAAAAAAACTTTTCCTCTAGATACAATACAGCCTTGCTATCCAGCTGGTCAGACATAATGTCTTTCTGTAAAGTTACTTCTTCAAGGTTTCATATCAGTTCGAATACAATAGCAGATTCAGTCTTTTAATAATCTTCTTTGTTCTCTGTTACACTTTCCTACCAGCTGCGTGCTTATCTCAATAACACATATACAAGGCCAAATCATTCCAACAGGAAAAAGCAGATTTCATTATTTCACACATTTAATTTCCTGACCCAGCAGATAATCACTTGTGAAAAGCATAAACATTAAAACTCGCTAAGCTAGCATTCTGCCAGGGTCGAAGGTCAGCTTTGCTTCAAGCCACACTGCAGTTTCAAAACTACTTCACATTTAAACATGAATTAATCCTCTCTACTATATGATTAATAGAATAAAATGCATTATATACTACTTTGCTTTTTAAACTAGCATTTCTCATGTATTCAAATACACATTTTTCTAACATTTTCCCCCCTATTAATACTTTTTATTCTATTTTGAAGTATGCATAGTGTCATTTCATCTCCCAACTTCTTCCACTTAGGATTTTCAGCTAGGTGAGTTATTCAATTTATACTTCAGAAAAAATGTCATCTGAGATCAATCTTTCAATCTCAATATCTTGGTACAAAGTTTCAGTAATGGATACATCAATAAAATCTTTGATTAATCTTTTCATGCAGGGAATTCCACAGCAAACACATGCTCCTATTAGGAGTATACCCACACAAATGGCAATCAGAATATTCATTAGGATGGAACCCCACCCCCCAAATAGATTCTAGAAAACATCCGTCAGTGGGTTTGGGCCTGGTTCAGTCATGGCTGATACTTGCTGAATTACCTCTAGGTGGTTATTGATCTCATGACGATTGTCAGGAATATAAGCACAGCATTCTTCTTTGATAAGCGCGCACGTACCACCTCTCGCCACTAGGGTGAAGTCAAGAGCCATCCGATTTTGTAGCACAACAGTTCTCATTGCATTCAGTTCATCAGTCACCAGTTCTAGGGCGGAAAAAGTTGCATTACTCATTACATCGAGAAGTTTCGACAACTTCCTCAGCTCCCAGATCGATTTGACTGCTCCATAGGCTGGGAATATTCCTGCCCAAGATATAACACTGTCACTCAAGTCCATATGAGTCAATTTGCTTTAGTCTTTTACTGAATTGTGGTCTTTCCAGCCAGCTTCGATCTTTCCAACTGGATTCATAGGTTTTTCAACTGGACCTTCGGGTTTTCGGGCTGCTTCTCTCATGTTTCGTATCTTACCCAAAGGTAATTCTGCAGTATGTCTTATTGCCGGAACCAAGTAACCCAAAAAACAACTGCCGGGCCATTTCTCAGGTAACCATTTATACGCCTTTTTCCCACAAATAAAATAACAGTTTTCTACTTTAGTACTAATACGCATCAGCCCTGCATGAAACATTTTCTGATCTATAACTGACAATTGTTTAAACAAAACTGGATTCTTGCGAATGTCATTCATGGTTGTTTTCAATGAGTTCAAATATGAGTCATAATTAGTATTGCAAAAAGTATTGCCATTACTATTCTTAATGTAACATCGGTAAGATATGGTTATATTACAATTGCTCCAGCCCACCTGGAGGGTATCATTTTTATAAAAACATACAACTCCTTTTTGTGTGACAGGTAAAAATAAAGCTATTTTGTCCTGTGATCTCACAGTTCCTGTATCGAAAAGTAAATTCTCCCAAGTCTCATTTATCCCCAAAGGAACAGCGGACATTATCAGTCCTCCATATGCTGTTGGTATTGCTGTACAAACCCAGCAATTTGAAATGTTCATAGACTCTGCATATACACGTTTCATGGCTAGGTATGTGTTAAAATTTGGATGCCAGTCTATAGACGTTTCATCACGCCTTCCCACTTTCACTTGTGTGGTTGTGTGTAGGATAAACCACAACAAGAGGAAAATTGTCACAATTACAGTCAATAAATGTACACTCAACAAAATGATTATGCAACATCTCTGGGGTTGTTCTAAATTTCTATTCGCTTTGTTTTTGGCCATCTCAGTCTGGTTGTGTATCAGTCACAAAGTTTTTATCAAGTTGAAAGTTCTTTACCAGTTTACAATGTGTCAAATGAACCCAGAACGTCCTCTCGGCCACTCTAACTGCAGTAGGCATTGCCAATAGAATCTGGTATGGTCCCTCCCACTTTGGACTCGCCCAATTCTTCCTTTTTGTCACTTTCAGCCAAACCCACGACCCTGGGGCCAAGACTGCTTCCACCGGTCTGGTCTGTTCCTTATCTGAAAAAGAGTTAAACTGCAAAACAGATTTATTTGTTAACAGTTTCTTCATATAACTAGCTAATGAACTGTCAGCCTCTTGCTCTGCAGGCATGAGAGCTTTCCACTGAGGCACATAATATGCTCTCCCAAAAAACATTTCAAAAGGAGTCAAACCCTTTACATTTGGAACCGTTCTCATACTCAGCAGTGCTAAAGGCAGACAGTATATCCAATTCTTTTGGGTCTCCTCTACTAGCTTCCTAAGCTTACTTTTGAGGGTACCATTGTACCTTTCCACCAGTCCTGCTGACTGTGGGTGGTAAGCACAATGATTCTTTAAGGAGATACAAAAAAATCTCCCAAGTTGGTGGATTGTCTGGTTTATGAAATGTGTGCCATTGTCACTATAAATCCTTTCTGGAATGCCAAATCTAGGGATTACTTCTTTTATCAGGGCTTTCGCCACTGTTGCTGCATCTGGGTTTTTGGTTGGAAAAGCTTCTACCCATTTGGAAAACATGTCTACAATAACTAAACAAAACTTTTTCCCTTCACATTTATTCAATTCTATGAAATCCATACAAATTGTATGGAATGGATACGGTGGTATAGGAAAACTTCCTTGCTTGGTTTTAAATGCTCCTTGTGCATGGTGCTTGTTACAAGTATGACAAGCTGCACAACATTTTTTTATGTAGTTTGTGTATCCATATGTTTGGAATATTCGGTTTACTAACTGTACCATCCCCCCTGTTGAGACATGGCACTGCCCATGGCTCAACAAAGCTGCATGTCTAAATAAATTAGACGGCAATATCGGTTTTCTTTCTTTGGAAATGTACAGTCTATTCTCAAGAATTGTACCTCGTTTTACCCATTTTTGTTTTTCTGCTTTTGTAGTAAGCATCTGCATTGTTTTTAACATGTCTAAATCTAAAATCTCAGAGGGTTGTAATTCCTCATTTAAAAGTAAAATTTCTGAGTCTGAGGCTGCTTGCTTTGCAGCTGCATCAGCTCGTGCATTGCCTTTTGAAATCTTATCCTGCTGTTTCGTATGAGCTACACATTTACAAATAGCTACTTTGGTAGGTAACTGAATAGATTCTAATAACTCCAAAATAAATTGCGCATGATTAATAGGTTTTCCACTAGATGTTATCATTCCTCTATTTTTCCATTGTTGTGCAAATACATGTACTGTAGAAAAAGCATACTGACTATCAGTATATATGTTCACACACTTATTTTTTGCTAAAGTACATGCCCTCGTCAAAGCTATCAATTCTGCTGCTTGTGCAGATAAGTTGTGTGGTAAGGATTGAGCTTCTAAAATTTCAGTGTCTGTAACTACTGCATACCCTACCAGATTCTTCCCTGTAGGACCCCCTCTGCATGAGCCGTCCACGTAATATGTCACCTCGGCATTATCCAAGGGCATATCTGTGAGATCCTGTCTAGGTAAAGCTAACTGTTCAATTTTCTGCAGGCAGCTGTGTGGTGTGCCATCCGCAGGAGTTGGGAGTAATGTTGATGGATTTAATGTCGTACATCGTTCAATTGTCATATGAGGTTGGCTCAGCAGTATAGTCATACATGAAAGGTGTCTAGCAGGAGAAAGGTATGCCACTTTTTCTTGCAGTAAAATTATTGCAACTGCATGAGGCACTCTCAATATGAGAGGGTGGAATAATACCACTGAGACCGAAGCCTGTACTGCCATCACAGCTGCAACTACTGCTTGTACACAGTGAGGCAAACATCGCGCCACTGGATCTAACTGTTTTGAATAATAGGCTATGGGGCATTGCTTATCCCCATGTTGTTGCGTCAATACTGACGTCATATATCCTTGCTTACAATCTATGGTCTGAAAGAATCATTTACGATAATTTGGAAGTCCTAAAACTAATGAAGAAGCTATCAACTGCTTCAACCTGCAGAAAGCCGTTTCTGCTTCGGGTGTCCATTGTAAGATATCTTGTGCTGCCATTGGTGTCTTATATATCAAGTCAGTCAGTGGAGCAGATTCCAAAGCATAATTTGGTATCCAGCTCCGACAAAAATTAGTTGTACATAAGAAAGACATAATTTCCTTCTTGGTTGCTGGTTTAGGTGCTTGCAAAATTGCTGTTTTTCTTTCCTCATCTAGTATTCTACCTTCATTGGATATTACATATCCCAAGTATCTAACTTGTTTTCTCCAAAGTTGTAACTTACTTTTGTTTACTTTGTGTCCTTGTGTTGCTAAAAATTTCAATAATGCTACAGTATCCTCCCTGCACTGTTGCTGGGTGGGGGCTGCTAGCAAGATGTCATCTACGTAAAGTAGAATTTGACTACCTCCCGGTGGGGTAAACCCTGCCAGGTTTCTAGCCATTTCTTGTGCAAATATTGTTGGGCTCTCACAATATCCCTCTGGTAGTCGAGTATACATATACCTTTTACCCTGAAATGTAAATGCAAACCAATATTGACTATCAGGATGTATAGGTATTGAAAAGAAAGCATTGCTAATATCTACCACAGAGAAATGCTTCTGTTGCGGTTCTAAATCGTTTAACAAAGTATGTGGGTCTGGCACCGTAGGTGCTCTAGGTATTACTGCATTATTTACAGCTTGTAAATCTTGTACCATCCGCCATTCCCGTTTGCTTTTTAACAGGAAATAGGGTGTATTACATGGTGAATCAGGAGATTCTACCAGTACTCCTTCTTTGAGTAATGCTGCTATTATAGGCTTAATTCCTATTTCTGCATCCTTTCTCAAAGGGTATTGTCTTTTCTGTGGTCTAAAAGCTGACTTTGGGGTAATTGTAACTGGTCCTGCTGTTCGAATAAGTCCTACATCTGACTTGCCTGTTGACCAAAGAGTTGTTGGAATTTCACATAAAGCCTTTTCTTCTTCTTCTAGTAAGAATGCTAATCAGCTGTCCTCGCTAGATTGCAAGTGTACAGCTGGATGTGTCTGTGTCAACCAATTCAGTTTTTGTTTTTGTATCCCTTGTTCTGATAGTTCTAAATCAGTCTGTTTCTCCCATCTTGTTACTTTTTCTCCTAAGTCTGCCCATTTTACATGTTTATTCTTTGTCAAGCTGACATGTGGTAATCGATTTGATCTGTATAATGCAAGGAATTCTTGAGGTAATGAACAGCTGACTACACTGTTCCCCTTAGTATCCCAGTACAAAGTACGCAATACTAGTCTAGTTGCACGATTTCTGAATAATTCTTGCTCATATTCTCTATCAGGTCCTGGTGTAGTACAGTGGTATAGAGTACAGTGTAACAAATGCTGTTGATCAGTGTCGAGGGAGGGGGCTTTACTGATGGCTACGTTCATCAGTTCCTTGGTTACTGCCCCTGGACCAGTTGTGACTAGGTCCTGGCTGTACCAGTAAAAAGTTTCACCCTCCGATCGCACTACAAAGGTACCCATTTGTCTCTGTGCCTCCATACTTTGTGCAGTTGGAACTACTGCTATGCCAAATATCTGCATAAGGTCCCTGCCCAATAGGTTTACTGGACACTTTGCAGAAACAACAATTTTACTTCTCTGGGTCATACCTGAAACAGGGTCAGTTATTGCTATATCATGGGAAAGTGGTTCCCTGTATAGCCCTCCATTTGCGGCTTTTACTAGTATATAATCAGGTGATTCTGAATGTTCTGGTAACTTGGAGGGTTGTATCAAAGTCCGTGATGCTCCTGAGTTACACAGGAATTTGACTTCCCTTCCCTCCACCAGAAGTGTAACTTCCGGTTTCGTATCTGCTAAGTAGAGCTCTAAGCTCAATAATGCTAAGTCCAAAATTTCACTTTCTTCATCCTCCATATCTACTTGCACTTCCTCTACTCCTTCTATCACATTTACATTCGTTTTCTGTTTAGTAACTTTTCTTGATGATTTCTGACTTTCACATGATGTATCTTCACTATCATATAGTCAGTCCTCATCTCCCTTATCTTCTGAAATTACCTTTTTGTTTTGCCTACAATCCCTTGCTAGATGTCCCTTTTTCCCGCACTTGAAGCACTCACCTCTCTTTTTCCTCTCTTCAAAATCTTCTGATCGTTTGTCAGACTGTTTGTTTCCCTGGGCATTCTTCTTGCCCTTTTTACCTGACTGCAATACAAATACTTCAGCTCCGTCTTCAGCAGTGAAGACTTGCGCCTTCTTTTTCTTTTTACTATTAAAATGTCTTTCAGCATGTCTAGCGTATTCAAGTAAGGCTTGTAGCCTTCCTGTTCGATGGTCTATCATATGCTTCATAATGAAGCTACTAATAGGTGCAATGCAACCTTTCAAAAATGCATTTTTTAATTGTTGTTCATACGGGGAATCATTCGTTTGGTTCTCAGGAACCGACATACTGCTATGATTATTAAACATTCTAATAATCTAGCATAATATCCATCTATCGTCTCATTTTCTTGTTGTATGCATTGATTAATGCAAGTCCAGTCTGCTCTAGGTTTCCATTTCTCAGAGATTCGGTCTGTCAGACCTTTCACTCTGTTGTCTAACTCCGCGTCACTATGTGGGAGTGGTTTAAGCTCTGCATTACGAGGATTCCAGGTGCCACAAATCATGTGCCAATCTGGACCTATAATTTGTCTTACTACTTTTTCTACTTCTTCCCCATTCAAGTGGTAACTCAATCTCATGCCTTGTAAATCTTCTAAAAATTTCATAAAATTAACTTTAGGATGGGGAATTCCCTCAGTAGCCTTCCGGATATCCTCCGGTGTCCATGGTCTATATACTAAGAATGTTGGGTCTTGCCCTTCCTGTCCTGCCTGAGGATTTGGAACTTCTATAAGTGGGCATATTTCTTCCTCACTCTCATCCTGTATATTTCTCTCTATTTGGTATGATTCTGTGTCCCTATGTGTTTTACGTGTTCAGGACGTAGTCTCAATAGGCTCTCTAACAAATGGTTGTGGTCTTGCTGAAACTTCAGGATAACGCAGAGGTGGACCAGCCTGTCCACTTGCTTCATATCCTGAAAAGGGTAAGGGAGGGGGCAAGGGAGGAGGAGGGGGAGCTGTCGCTATTACCAAGTTATTATCCTCTTTGTCTAGAAATAATGTTTTTGAATTTTTCAGCTTCTGCTCTCTACGATTTGCTTCCTCAATCCACCTGTGTGCCTGAGGAATGCCTAATTGGCATTGCTTTTTTGCCTTACCTTCCACATCAGATTTAAACTGTTTAAGGAGTTTAACTAGCGAAGTTTTATCTAGTTTAACATCAAATTCATATTTATTAACCCATTTCGTATAATGCCTAACATTATCAGAACGTTGTAATTGCATGTATTTTGCGTCTTCGGTTAGGGGCGGATCTCGCGATGTTTTAGTGCACTGATTACCCATGTCAAAGAAAATGTTACGTAACCCTTTTTTATCACGTGATATCAAGTTCTCAGTTCCTGTTCACAGTTTATCTAGAATAACTGCCTACCTTATTCTGTTACCCTGATCTATGACCAAATATACAGTACTTCCTTTTGTCCCTGATCTGCAAAACAAATCTTGACAACAATATACTGTAACCTAGTCCCTGATCTAAAACAGAAAAAAGGCAAATTCTTCCTACCTGAGCCTCCAGTATTGAAAAAGTCCAAGTTCTGCTTTTCAGCCACAGATCAGAAAGTGGCCAGCCTCTTTACACGACAATTCAGTCGGAGGTCTTTTCACTCAAGAAGAACCATTTCGGTAACTTCTCCTGCGCAGTATTCGACCACCGATACACTCTGATCTGCAGCTTACCAAGGGAATTCCGGTCCGAAGGACCAAACTGTTAAATAAAATAAGATTTCAATACACAGGAAGTTCAGGTTAAAATGTTTACTAGTGTACACCAGGAGGCAAAAAACGTACAAGTACAGAATTTTGCCTGACATGAAACAGGAAGCACACAATTTTATACAGGTTTAACATTTAAGCTATGCCCACCTTACTGACGTGGTATGTCACAGGGCATCTACATCACTTTAGCTTACAGTCTTCTATTCATAAAGCTGTTGATGCTGTATATTTAAAAAAAAACTTTTCCTCTAGATACAATACGGCCTTGCTATCCAGCTGGTCAGACATAATGTCTTTCTGTAAAGTTACTTCTTCAAGGTTTCATATCAGTTCGAATACAATAGCAGATTCCGTCTTTTAATAATCTTCTTTGTTCTCCGTTACACTTTCCTACCAGCTGCGTGCTTATCTCAATAACACATATACAAGGCCAAATCATTCCAACAGGAAAGAGCAGAAGATTTCATTATTTCACACATTTAATTTCCTGACCCAGCAGATAATCACTTGTGAAAAGCATAAACATTAAAACTTGCTAAGCTAGCATTCTGCCAGGGTTGAAGGTCAGCTTTGCTTCAAGCCACACTGCAGTTTCAAAACTACTTCACATTAAACATGAATTAATCCTCTCTACTATATGATTAATAGAATAAAATGCATTATATACTACTTTGCTTTTTAAACTAGCATTTCTCATGTATTCAAATACACATTTTTCTAACAGGAAACATAGTGGCAGTGACAATGGCATGCAGGTGAAATACCTTGTAAAAGTCCAGCAACTCTAGTGTCCCCACAGGGAGCATGTCTATAAACACATAGCAGAAAGTGTTGTACAATACAATATATGACCCAATGGTACATATACCGGAGACATACCACAAGCGTTGTGTGAACATTATGTTGGAGCTGATATGGTGGTGGGAGACTGATATGTGTACTGTATTATGGTAAACATGACATATGAGTTGCTCAGACATATTTCCATCATTATGTCTTTCTATGTCTTCTATGTATGGCACACCCAAGGAATCCCGCCTACAGTGCCACTGAGGATGAAATTATAATCACCAGCATCATCCAGAATTACCAGCTGTTGTTCTCATGGACAAGCCAGGACCAGCAGGAGAGAACAGCCATGTGGAATGATGTGGTCCGCAGGGTGAATGAGGTAGGGATGCACAGCCGTACATATGATCAGGTCTGCCACCATTGTAGTGACCTGCTCCGCCATGTACGTCACCGTACTGCTGCCATGCAGGGTGACAACCTTGCAACAGGGGGGGGCATAACATTCATCCCCTCCTCACCAGAGTGGAGGAGCTGCTCATGAGCCTGGTAGCACCTGCCCTCCCAGAAGAGCTACAGACTTATACAGTCATGGAGGTGGGTGCTACACACACACCAGACATGGAGCATGCAGGTAAGATTCCAGGGCATACTGGTAGACTACTGTAGTGTATGCATCTGTACAGGTAGATCATGCATATGTGAGATGTGGGGTCTGTTGCTGTGTAGTACTGATAAGCAGTAATGCATAATCTGTAGTACTGTGGACTTCAGCTGTTGTTGTACTGTAATATTGCAGCCACCCTGTAGCAATGCCACAGCTGTGTCCACTGACATCAACTCTATCCCATCTCAGTGGAGGTACCTCTGGGATACCAGCAAGGCAGCGGCCGGATGCTGGTGAGTATGGTTTAAGGTTATGCTTGGTAATTCACTGTGCATGTCATAGCTAAGGTGTAGGCCATGTACACATCTAACACACCTACTCATAATGCATGCTGTACATGTGCACTGACAGAGCACACCCCTCACTAATGGGATTACCAGCCTCAACCACATGCAATACACATTCCATCTCAGACAACTGTGGCTGCACTCCAGTGCACATTGCCCAGGCACAGCTGACGTCTGCCCAACATACACAGCTATGTCATACACAGAGCAGTTGAACATGATGCACATAAAGATATCCCACTCCCTCTGCAAACACACACTCCAGGGTCCTAAACCTCATCAACACATTACACAGAACATACTGGAGGGATAGGGCCCTGTCCTGGGGAATCCCCACACTCTGGAATGGACTATCCATACATGTCAGGCAATGCTACTTATTGCCCTCTTTACAAAAACACTTGACAACTGGATGGAAATGGGGAATTCACCCTGGGTAGTATATCTGTGCCACAGCCTGACAGGGGCACAGGGGAATAACATTAGTGGGTGGTACATGTATGGGAACCCCTGTGGCTAGGCTTATGTAGGCCCCAGGACCAATAGACCAGTACTCACCTATGAATCTATGTGTACCACAGGCAACATCAGCCAGGGCTCAATCATGGTCAATAATGGTCTCTACACTCACCATAGGTACAGTACATTGTGTCTGTGGCCTGTTTAATGGTAGTCTATCACTCATACATGCACCACTGATGATGACATCTGTGAATACACATCAAGCATTCACTAAACATGTCTCCACGTGTGATCCAGAAACACACAGAGGCTGTGAGCAGCAGCAGAAACACAACTGACACACATATACACATCCTGCAATTGTGTGTACACCTGTGAGGTATGGTGTACAGTACATGCCAGGGTGCTGAACAAATGCACAGCAATGCTGTGGACATGGGTGCAGTGAGTTCCAGGGGGAGGGCCATCACCTACTAACAGAAGCCATGCATCACAGCCATGTATAATGTTGTTAATGGGGATTGACTACAGTTGCATTGCATGCTGTCGAGCGCCGCATGTCCTGCATGTTGACATGTGTGTAATTACAGGTTTGTGGGTGATACTGTACTGCACCATCACCTGCTATTGTGTGTGTTATCGGGGTGTGGGAGCTGTCTGTAGGTGCTGTCTGGTGGAGTGTATGGGTTGCCATGTATGTTGACTGCATTTGTGTATGTCTGTGTGTGTGGCCATGTCTGCACACACGTGTGTGTGTGTGTGTGTATGTACTGTTTAGCAGTGATGTACAAGTCTTACAGTTTGTTCCCTGTTTTCCCCTCACAGGTGGCGAGGTGGGGCTGGGCCACCCCCCCACAGGGAATCTGATGTTACTGATACAGACAGTGACTACAAGGATAGGTGTGTTGAGGCACAGGAAGGGTCATCAGGTGCTGCTGCTGGGCCACCAATTGACAACCCACACATATCCACCCCATCCACGCACACAGTCACACTGCCTCTACATACCTCATCTCCATTGGCCTTAGCTGAGGGACAGTCTATGGTTGGCATTAGCCAGGACAGTGGGGTATCTATGGCACGTGTGTCAGGACACAGCAGCCATAGCCAGATGTCTGGCAGGGTATCACATAGACAGATGTTTGGGGTGCTCGTCAGAGCACTGCTGGTCATCATGCCCCTGGCTGACGTGCCACATCTATCTCAACCACACGCATGTTCCAGACTATCATGGAGGCACAGGCACAAATGGAATGGTACACCAGGCAGGGACTAAGGATGCAGAGGGCTCATCACACCTCTGTAACTGACAGCATCCATGACCTAGCAAGTGCCATCCGTAATTACACTGAGGTCATGGATAGACGGTGGGTGAGACATTGGATCTCATCCACAATGTCATGTCCATGCGTCAGGACAGAGCGGGATCATTGTGACAGCCACGTGGATGTATGCCAGCAAGACCAGCAGCTGGAGGTCACTGTGGACATCCCACCAGCCACAGCCACTCCCATAGTGGAAGTACCAGCCCCAGCACTGTGGGGGGGGGTGCTGTCCACAGTCCATCATAGCAGACCATGTCTACGTGGCCCTGGCCAGTCCCAGGAGGGACCTGGATCTAGTGAACATCTGTCAACCTCAGAGGACAGTACTCGATCTGTATTTGTACCTGATGCTGCCTGTAGCACCCCTGTCAGGCACAGGTCCCGTGTCCATGGCCAGAGGTGGTGAACTGCAAACCCTGCCAGGTACAGTCTGCAGCTGTCTCACAATTCCCTGTATAGGGCAGCCACATGGAGGAACTGTGTGCATGCAGACACACACACATAAACAACAAACCTAGGGCAACCACATACCTGCACACACGACATCACCAGTGGCCCACACACATTGAAAAAATTGTATGGCTCGGTCTAGACCTCTGGCAAACCAACAACACACCCTGTGCATATGATGATACCTGTGCCACTCCCTGACATCCATAACATTGATGCAGGGACAGGCTAACATGGTGCTGATGCACAGGGTGAATGTACAACAGTGTAGCAATGGAATGATGTGTAGCATGTTGTCAGCAGTAAAGTGAAATGCTAATATCTTGGAAGGTGTAGCTGTGCAGCCATGATGCATCATAGCTGTAATTAACAATGTTGTATGGTTGTCACCATTATCTATTCTGATTGTGTTGTGTTTGTCCATGTGCCACATGGCTGATGGATGTAGTGGTGTCAGATAGCCTTCTACAGTGGACGTCAGTAAGTGTAGTGGGTGGTGCACATGCCATTGCTGGGTACAACACACAGAGCCTTTGGTTTGGATGCAGTACAGGTACAAGACTGTACACATGGAGGTATGTCCCCGTGCAGGTAACACATCTGTTGCACATGTAATCCCACCAAGACAGGATAGGCACAACCACACATTGCTATATATGCAGTCTGCAATGTGGATGACATTGAACATGCTAACAGCAGGGTGTATGTCCCTCTCCCCACTCTACTGCCCCACCTAAGTAACATGTGTGTGCCAATGTCGGTGGCATAGCCCTAACGTTAGGAGGGTGTGAGGCACTCAACTACTGTGAATGGTGTAAACAACAACTAACAACCTGATTATATACACTGTACAGTATTACAGACAGCTATGTGGGGGATAGATGCAGCAGTAACTGCAATGATGGTGGATGTGTTTACAGCAGCCACACCCAGTGAGTTATAGCAACTCGAGTAGTGCTGCACGCCTCTACAGTGTGGAGGAGGGCATTAACACATCTATAACCTGTGAAGGACTGTATGTCCAAGGGATGGCACCTGTGGAATGTTGGTATTTGCCAAGCAGTCCTGGTGGAAACATATTTTGTGAATGGAGGTAGATCCCTTAACAACTACACACATTCCTACATGTGGGATGGTGTACAAAAGCCTGTTATGATCTACATAGGCACTGTGTACCTCCTAATCCTCATCTACACAAGTCATGATTGGGTAAAGGAGGTATACCAGGTTCAGGTTGTATCCCCTGCCTTTGACAAGTCCAACATTGGCGGGGTCCCATGTGTTAAGATTACCAGTGACATTGCCCATGGGTTCATTGTTGATATGTTCCATGTCCCTGCAGACCAGAGTCATCAGGCTACTGGGTAGTAGTTCCCAGCTGACATGGTGGATTTATGGTCGTCCTTGCCAACATTGGTAAATCCATTGTCAGGTATAGGCCTATTGGATCGTATGAAGGATTCCAGCTCCTTACTGCCCCTGCCCAGGGAGCTCCCCCAAGCATGACACGTCACTTGACTGTACTGCATGATATGTTAGTAATGCCAGCCTGACATCCTACAGGTGGGATGGAGTACTGTTAACATGTACTGCCCTTGTTGTGTAGGGCCCTGTTTATGGGATCTGCTGAGGTTGGTATTGTATTGCAGGCCAGACATGTTTGGCTGGGGGGGGATACCTATCCATGCCAGATGTATGTTGTTTGGGTCTCTCAAACCCATCAATGGTGCATGTGGTCATATATGTTGTGGTTACATTCCCAGTTTCATCTACAGATGTATGTCCATATATAGCTATATTGATATATATGTGTTCACCTTTGAAAGGGAGCCAATAATTTCTTCGAACAGCCCTTTCTGCAAACTGAAAGGACAAAGTCATAATTTCTTACTGCACCACAGTTCAAAACACAGAAGTTCTAAAGGCACCTTCGCTGACTCCCGAACTACAAGATGGAATACATATCATAATGCATGGGGGCATGCCCCCTGCACCCCCTGTCTGGGGCAGGGCCCCCATAACCCCCCTACTGTGATATACTAACTCCTAGTTTGCACTACAGTGGGCATAGGCAAATATTCCCCATCCCCACTATTATGCCATCCACACCCAAATTGCCTAATCTGCAATGAGCGAATGCATAGTAACATTCGCTCATTGCACACTCGATGCATGTATTGCAAGATTGTGCAATGTTGAGAACATACTTTTGGCCTTCCAGCTTTTGGACACATTGATTTTTCCCTTTGAAAGGTGAGCCATATATATGCTGACATATATGCATTCCTAGTGCTGTATATATGTGGACATATGGATGTATACATATATATCTATGGATGTATGCATATCTATGTATATGTGTATTTATTGGCATATATATATATATATATATATATATATATATATATTTCTGTACCTATATCTACATATATAGATATGTTATATCCATTTAAAAATGAATATATATACATACACAAATACATCTACATGGCAGAATACATTCCCTGTAGTGTTGTATAACTGGGCTGGATGATATGTATGTAAAAACATCATGCTTATGTGTATCTGCCATGGCTTAGTGGTAAATCACTTTGTGTATGGTGTGCAGGGTCCTGGTTTTGAACCTTGCATGAGCTGTTTATTTTGTTGCTGGGCAGAACACAGGCTTTTGGATACAGAGTGAGTAAGGTACTTTAAAGCAGTTGTAAGTGGGTTTGCGTGGTTTTGCATGACGGTAAGCACTGCTAACCTCCGGTTACGTTTTCATGCACTCAGTTAGCTTCTAAATTGTTTAACCTGTGGAGGCAATGCTTAGCTCAGCGCAAACCTGCGCAAACCTGCTTACAACTGCTTGAAAGTGCCTTAATCACTCTGTATACAACGGACCATGTTCTGCCCAGCAACAAAATGAACAGCTCTTGAAAGCTCAAACCAAGAGCCCTGCACACACTAGACAAAGTGATGTACCCCTAGGCCATGACAGATACACAGATATTCACTGTTTCAGAAACATATCAGCCAGTCCTGTCATGCAACAGTACAGAGAATGTATACCAACATCTAGATGTTTGTATATTGCAACCTTAGCAGATACAACATATTCATATACGTATATATATATATATATATATATATATATATATATATATATATATATATATATATATATATATATATATATATGTTGTTTTACTAACTCTATATACATATATATCACTATCTATGCACATATAGTTATATATCTGTTAGCAGATAAATATATCTATACAGGTATATATGGCCATACATCTGTAGATAGCAATTGCAGATTAACAAATACACCTATGTCCACATGCACAGTTAATGGGGTTGAGAGGCCCCACACATTATATGTCTTGTACGAATAGGCATCCCCCTACAGCCAGACACATGCACCCTGGAATACACTACCAAGTCCAGTCTGCCTACAATAGAACATGTAATATGTGGAAGCCATCAACATCCCCAGGATACAGATACACAGACATGCAGATACAGATGTACATACACACATATATATATATATATATATATATATATATATATATATATATATATATATATATATATACACACACATGTGACTACACATACACATGCAGATATATGTACAGTAAGATACATATGTAGGAGGTGCATACAATATGGAACAGCCACTATGCCTACAGTTAACACCTGGACAACTGGACACTGTATGGGTGACACATACTAATGTCAATTGTTGCCTGCAACATATACCCATAGAAAGGTCATAGGAAAGACACCACACACAGGTTTGCGGAAATGGGAATCCTTTAATTGTGTACTATAACAGTTCTATATGCCATGTCATATAGCTGTTCAGATACTGACAACCATATAAATGGAGTACTGCAACTGTGAAACAGTTACACTAATACAGTAGTCTGGAAAGGTTCACAACTGTTGCTGTCCAGGCCAAGCCCTTAAGCATGTACAATACTGCAGACAGACTGAGCCACAGGGTACCACACAATCAACAGTATGTACTGCAGGTGTGTAGTTCAGCAGCCTCTATCTACACTCTGTACAAACTTCGTAGGAGGTAAAGACGTTTTGTGATCAAATGGGTTGTACCCACTACATAACAAGGCATAACACACAGAACAGTCTGTATGGCAGGAGGCAGTAGGCCTGCAGTACCCAAAGTCATGTAAGTAATGTCAATATAGGTGGAGTATATGGTACTGCACATCCAGATACCTTGTGGCAGCTCACCCCTGATACCCTCACATTTTGTAACAGCCTAGGTCATTTATGGTGCTCCCCACCTAGACTCAATAATACAGGCCCATATACCACTGTTACATACACTGGCCTCTGCAGTGCATAAGGACACACGTGTTGTGTAGGTGATGCCCACACATATATGGTACCAACCCCATTGTATGTGTGGGGGATACAACAACAGTGGACTAATGGCAGCACTGGCAGTGCTATATACTCACAGCCCACTACAGAACAACCCCCAACAGCATGACATATGTGCAAAGCTTAGTATGTAGATGGAGGACAGAGGCTGGAACACAGGCACATATGTGGAACACTGTTGCCATACACTAAGCAAGGTGCTGGTATTACAGGATAGTCTGCAACATACCCTTAGTCAGGGAATTGAGGTTAGAAATAGACATGGATGTAGCCATGTACTGATAGCATGCAACACACACACTCCCAATGTAATATCTGACACAGGACCTAACACATGATAGGCATATGTCTGTCCAGCAAAAGATTAGGCCCACAGTAGTATGCTATACAGACAGACTGCATTCCAAGGTACACTAGTATGTACGCACACACACACACACACACACACACACACACACACACACACACACACACACACACACACACACACACACACACACACACACACACACACACACACACACACACACACACACACACACACACACACACACACACACACACACACAGGCACAAACACACACACCCTGTAACACCTGTACTATGCAAAGCACAACACAACTCTACCCACAGTCTGTCTGTAGTTCCTGATCCTCCTACAAATATGTGGCCGCTCTGAGTGTGCAGGTTCTCCTGTAAGAGGTATTGCTATCAGCTGTTTGTATCACTGATGTCCACACACAGGAAGGATGTCCATCACAAAGGAAATTTAAAGGGACCACGCCCACATACTGTAGGGATTTATAGTGGGTAGTTGCCATGACAGTGGTAACTGAATGTAGTACACATGTGTAATTATATATATATATATATGGCTATCTGGATAATAAGTATATGTATATATATTTCCACCATATGTCCTGGACATAGAGTGTAGCCATACCCCAGCCCCTACAGTCCCAAAGTCATAGTTCAAGGGGATGACAGGTATGTATAGCAGGTATATTACTAGACTGTTGCTACTGTAATTGGAATTGTCTTCACAGACATGGTGTGTGTGGATGCTGACATCTGCTTATAACATGTGTGCCACTGGCTACTGACAGACATCCTAAGAAAATCATTGTAAAGTACCATCGCTAGCATGTAATGCCCCTGTGGAGTGCAGCACAGATATTGGCCACTGTATGTGGTACTTCAGACATACCCTGTACAGTTCAGAGGTATACACATAATCCCTTAGTACACCACATGTGTACCAGGCCTGACAATATGGATGCATACAGCCATCTAGATGGGTATAACACATAATGACTGGTATACATTTGGCACCATAGGTGTTGGATTCACACACTCCTGTCTGGCCTGACACATAATGACTGCTGGTACAGGGGTGCCATGGACACATACTACCCACGAGATATTGACATACATCTGTACAGCATCCCACTGCTCTGTCTGACATACACAACATTTAAAGGAGGCCCAGCAGCAGTACATCTGGCAAGTATCTGCACATAACATCCCACTGGTTAAGTACACTAAGCTGCTAGGCATGTAACAATGCACTGTACAGGCTACAGGCAGACTGGCTCAACACTGGCCTACACCTCGTATGGGGGAATGCACATGTACCTGCATATATAGCAGGCTCAACAGCCATGTTACAGCACAGGATAAGATACACATGCATGACAGTGCATAACCACAACCAATGTGAACACAGCCACAGCCACAGCCACATATGGTAAGCTAGCATAATATTACAATATATGGACTATCTGTTCTACACCATCCTCATATGTGCCACTCACAGAATGACCCTACATATGCTGGACTGCTACACAGTTTGGTCTGATGGCTGTCTGTGGTATGGGACATGTGTGCGTATGGCCCTACAAACATATACGGCAAAACAGTACCATACAGTGGGGCAGCATGTAGCATCTGATAGAAGGGGAGATAGAACAATGACATCTACCACAGTCTGTACACAGGCTGAAGTACATATTAACAATACACATACTGCCGACATTCATCATCACTACACAGACCTCAGTACTGTACAAACATCCACAGAATGTCCAGCTTATGTCATGACATATAACCCTACTGTACATGACGTGTAGCAATCTGATATATCACTGGCTTGTTATCAGATATGATGACAGTATTTATGGTGTATAGCACATATGCATCACTTCATGCACGCCATATGTACAAAGGTTGACAGAGGTGTGGCTGACAGCACATGCACAGGGCCAATATAGACATGTTGCTGTGATAACCTCATATATTTTCCATTGTAATGGGGTTTTTTGCATCATATGTCCTATGAGGGATATGAAGTCAGTAACTGTCATGGCCTTCACCATCTACAGACTGCAATCCTCATACTACCTTCTGCATTCCACAGATTGATGCACTGTGGCTAACACATGAAACTATAGGCACAACACTGCCCAGTCTGCAGATGACCCTGCAGATGGGGATTCCTCATATACATGGAACTGCCATGGGAGGTATTGTGTCATGTATGACAGGCATATCCAGACAAACACTGTTAAACCAACATTACTCCAAATACAGTATAGCAGCACTTACAGTCTGAAGTCAGGTCAGGCACATCCCCCTCCTGTTTGTTGCCCTCTTTCCACAGTGTCTGTTGTTAAAGGTAAATCCTTAATCCATCTGAGATGCTGTTTGCCAAACATCAGATCTAGTTCCTGCTCACAGTGACTGCAAAAGGCCAACACCACCATGATGTTCCTAGGTATTGGAGTATGTTTCCATGTAATTGGCTATGAGATTGTTACCACAGTTTTTCCACATGCAATCAGCTGGGGAGGGCTGCAATTCATGCAGAGGAGATGAGCTGATCTCAAGCATAACGTAACATACACGTGCTTCTGCCTAAGCAAGGCAGGTGTGGGTCTCCACATCCACCAGAGAGGGAGTGGGGGAGGCAGACTGAGGCAGATACATGTCAGGGAGGGGTGGGAAAATAAAACTGAAGCATGTTTGTGTCACACACCTACCAGCACAGGGTATCAAACCCCCAACAACTATGTAGTGCTATCACAGTTCGATGCAGTTATTGGATGCACCACATGGGTTACCAGAAGTAGGGCACTCAGAACATATATGTGAGGGTGAGTGACATCTGCAACAGGGATACGGTAGATATACGGTAGGTGTCATACACATGCCTGTCTGCATGAGCAGGTGCCAGCGTCAACACAGGCACACTCACATAGGGATGCACACACATTGACACACTTGGCAGGGCCAGGAATGCAACTCATCACTAGTGGGATTGCCACAACACATCAATGTGCAGGTATCACATGCACCACACGGGTCATACAGAGGCTGTATGGGCAAAGAGTATGAGGAGATGTCAGACATCAGACAGCATGCTTCAGTATGCCTTGGGGGTTGTAGTAAGTGTGGATGTGGACATATGCACCATACAACATACACACACAAAAACACAGGGTGCCAGTTCTGACATGCATGGGTGCATGTCTACATGGGTGTGTGGTGGTCAACTGTGCCAGCAGGTGCCAGTTCTGACATGCATAGGTGCATGTCTACACGGGTGTGCGGTGGTCAACTGTGCCAGCAGGTTGTGCAAGGGTAGGAAATGGATATACCTTGGCATCAGGCCACATGACAATGGTCTGCATTGTGGCTCAGGCCTGTAGTTACTGCATTTGCCTACAGAGGTGGGCATTGCATCCCCCATCCAGTCAACTGGGTGAATATTGTGTGTGGCCAATGCTGTACACTACATGCCATGTATGTGTTCCTTAGTCTATGACATGGATGGTGTCTGGGATGTGCACACCTCCCACATGCATGCACAGTGACATGTGGAACTGTACCTGGGGTGTCTGGCCCATGTTGTGAACACAGATTATCATCAGATGTGCAAGTCTTGCCCACCTGTGGCAGGAACTGGTAATGGGCAGCAGGTTTACCTTTCACCTACATTGATAGCATGCCAACAGCCTTCCCTGATGTCAGTGTTATCTGTCCAAACAGGGCATGTTTTCAGGCATGCTATGTCTGTTGTGAATCACATGGGAAGGCACCATAGGTGGTGCAGGTGTCCATTGGGGAACATGGTGGAGGTGCACTGTCTGCATGTACGTGCGTATTGGATGAATGGGCAGGGTGACATGCCCTCTGTAGCCCACTGCTATCACTGCATAGTTACTATCAGTGGCCAATATGCAATGTACTACCCACATATTGGCTGTTGCCTAGGCATGTGTGTGCATATGACACATGGGTTGAGTGTGTGCTCTGGGTAATAGTGGGGTTGATAATTTGGATTGCCTGGCCTTGATGTCACATGTATGGGATTAGCTTTGCACCCCAGCCTCCCAGCTAATTTACATTGTTATCCCTGTATGTTTGACATTGTGATATTTAGTAGAGCCACCATAAAAGTAATAAGCAAAACCCTCCACATTGCCCACAGGTGTCACACACTCACCTCTACACAGGACATGAGTTACATACACACACACACACACACACACACACACACAGGCACACAAGTCATGTCTGGGAGTAGAACCCCTACCTAACTAGTTTATTACACTACAGCACTATGCAGTTATATGTGCCACGGACATTACTGGAGTACTTTTTCCCCAAAGGTGTATTTCACAGTGACTGACATCAGCAGGATTACCAAAGTAGAGTATTTCAACTGTACTGTGAGTGACTAGTCTAAAATACATTGCTTCCTGCACAGACAGTGCGACACACACAAACCATCCACATCTGTCATGTGTGAGTATAGAAACCCTGACCAAGGCCTATATCACACTACACCACAGAGCAGTTATAGGTTGCACCACAGGGATTACTGAAGAACTCTCTCCCCAAAGTTATATTTCACAATGAATGACATCAGCAGGATTGGCAAAGTAGGGCATTTGAAATGTATTGCGAGTGAGTAGCCTATGATACATTGCTCCATACACAGACATTGAAACACACGCAAAAAACCCAGAACTGCCATTGGTGGTGATAGAACCCTACCACAGTTCTAACTCACATGACAGCAGTACGCAGTTACAGGATGTGCTACCAAGATTACTGGCCTATGACTTTCCCAGAGGTGTATTTCTAGGTGAGTGACATCAGCAGCCTTGCCAAACTTGAGTATATGAATTGTACAGGGTATGAGTGGCCTAAAAGCATTGCTCTCTACTCAGTCAGACACACACACACACACACACATAGTTGCCAGGTCTGGGGTTAGAACACCTACCTAACTACTTTATCACACTACAGCAGTACACAGTTACAGGACGTGCTATGGAACTTACTGGGTTATCATTTCCACAGAGGTGTATTTTTAGGTTGGTGACATCAGCAGCCTTGCCAAAGTTGTGTATATGAATTGTACGGAGTGTGAGTAGCCTAAAAAGCATTTCTGTCTACACAGTCAGAGACAGAGAGACACTCACACAAGCACACACTCACACAGTTGCCAAGCCTGGAGTTAGAATTACTACCTAACTAGTTTACCACTACAGCAGTATGTAGTTATGGGACGCGCCATGGGGATTACTGAGCTACAGCTCTCCCAAAGGTGTATTTCACATTGGATGACCTCAGTAGGGTTGTCATGATACTGCTATGGGGAGGGCGGTGTGTGCATGGGCCGTAACCCATTCATGTAGGGGTTGACATGCCGCATGCGGGCACACACGGGGTCATATGCCACAGGTAAGTGTATACAGCTACTAGGTGACTACTTCCTTGTACAGACATGTTGCACAGCTGGCACATGCAACATGCTGTCATGATGACAGATACCGGTGGCTAGTATCTGCAGTGAGTGACACCTGCACCTCATGTGTTTGGGCCCCTTTGGCTGTGTGCTGGGTGGGACAGGCCCAGATAGCTCCTTGTCACGGTCACCCTCTTCAACACATCTATGTCCGTCTACCTTTGGCTTATTATAGTGTGTTGTCCTTACATATATGTCTGTATTCCTATCCACTGTGTGTGCAAGGCAGGAGTGGTGCATACTGATGTGTCTGCATTAAGAACTGCAACTGCCAGATATGTCTGGTCCACTGGTGTTTTCTGACATGGCCTTCATGTGTTTAAGTGTGTGAGCATGCCCAGTATGACCTTTCAGTATGTTGTTGACTGACATTGCCTTCATTCCTCCAAGTATGTGAGCATGCCCAGTATGGCCATCTATATTGCATGTGTGGATCAAGTTCAGGTAGTTTGTACTGCGGTGCTGACCTTTGTGTTGTGCACTGACAGGTAACATGCTGTGTCTTCAGGGTATACATTGGTCATTTGGCATTGACTGTTGCTACATTTCTGCACAGTGGAGGGGGGGGCACCTGACTGTTTTTACATTTCTACACAGGGGTGGGGGGCACACCTGACTGTTACTATATGTGTACATAGGATGGTGGGGCACACCTGACACTTTTACACATTTGCTAGGACTGTACTGGTATGTTGGGTACACCATTTCTGTCTGTAGTTTTACCTATCGTACTGGCTAGAGGCATACCAGTGTACTACAGATCTTAGTTTTAACTACCTACATATTAGTTTCTGACTTTCTAGCCTTCACAACTTACTTTCAACTGCCTGGCCTGCTGTAGTCTGTCTGTGTAGGCCTGGGGGAGGGGTTACTCATTGGGCTCATTCAGAGGCCATAGTACAGCATTTGTTTGTGTTTGTCTACACCTATCCTGCTGGCTGTGACTGTTGTTGGGTATGTGCCCCCCCAACTGGCATGTGTGAGTCACTTACCTTGTGGGTGTCCCAGTATTGAGGGTGGTGCTACAGGGCTGCCTATGTTGGATGCACATAGTATACTCCCTATACATGGTTGAGCACAGGTAGTGTCATGTTTGGCATCCCTTTTACTGTATGTGTGAGTTGGAGAGAGGTGTCATTCCCTGGATCCCTACTGTGTTAGTGCATGTGCTATGCGTTGCCTCTTTGCCAAGGACAGGGCATACTGGGCACACCTCCTTCTGCCTACTGGGGCAGGCTCAGGTTGTTCCTCCTATGAGTCACTCTGCACCTGTGCAGGCCTTGGCACTGGTGGGGGGCTGTGTGGCCCTGCCCCATGCTGTTCCTGCTGACGCTGTTTCTGCAGAATCATATTGTGTAGCATGCACATGCAAGGACAATTTGGGTACACGTAGTTGGTGAGTACTGCAAGGCTCCACCGGATGTTTCCAGGCACCGGAACCATGACTTGAGCATCCCAAACACATGCTCTATTATGATTTATGTTTGTGCGTGTGCCTCCTTATGGAGTTCTTGTTCAGGTGAGTGTGCATTTCTGATGGGTGTGATGGGTGTCATCAGCCATGGCTCCAGTGCGTATTCAGCATCCCCCACTAGGTGACCATGTGGGATGTCCCCAATGGCAAATGTCTGGTACAGCTGCATCAGATGCCAGATGTGGGAATTGTGGTAGCTTCCAGGGTAGCCAGCACACACATTCATTATTATGCCCTGGGCATTGCAGATGACCTGGCAGTTGATGGAGGGTAAGCCCTTGCTGTTGATGAAGACCCTACCCTGCTCACCTGGTGGTGCTTTAATGCATATGTGCGTGCAGTCTATTGCACCCACTACCTCAGGGTATTCTGCTCTTTGGTGGAAGAGATGCATATAGCTGGCCAACGCCTCACAGGTGATGGGGAAATATATGTGCTCACCGACATGTGCTGACATGGCATCCAAAAACTGGTGGAGTACCCTGGATGCTGATGCCTGTGAAATCCTCATCATATCCCCAGTTGGCCTTTGGAAGGTACCTGTAGCTAGTATTCTTAGGCCTACACATACCTTGGTATCCACTGGGATGGGTTCCCCTCTGTTAGTTCTGTGTGTGAGGCATGGCCGGCACAGCTCAACAATTTTCTGTAGGAGATCCCTGTCAACCCTATAGCAGTCCACTATCTCCAGCTCATGTAGCCCTTGGTAGGTTACCCTAGGTCTGTAAACTCTTCTCTGTCTCCTCACTGTGGGTTGCTCAGCAGCATTCACATCCTCACCACCCTCAGCCTCTTGCACATGCCGGTTTATGATAGCAGCCCCTAACATTTTTTCTCTTGCTTTCGTTTTGTAAAATTTCCCTGTCTGTATACACCAGTGGGGCAGAAGCTTTGGGAAAAACAAGGGGGGAAAGATGTTTTCATAGTTTATAGTGGTGTGCTGGGCTGGGCTGCTGCCTGTGTAATTGGCTGTTTCTGATACATTTCACCTGTCAGCTAAGCTAGTTCTCCTTGATTACCTTCCTACTACTGTTTTCCCTTCCCATTGCCTCCCTGTTTAAGCCTGTGTGCACGCCATGCAAATGGAGGGCTCAAATGTGCACAGAGCTGCTATTTCCTGGTTTAACTTCCTTTTTCTTCCTGTAAAACCAAGTGCGCAGCGCACACACCCGCTTACACTTTGTAAAGAGTGCTAGGCAGTTTGGACACACTTCTAGCTTAGCTGTGCTAAGTTAGGAGCAGTCCCGAGCCACAGGGCTCCAATCCACTTACAGCATGCCTGACACACATCCCCATGATGTCACCTATATCCTAGTCTTGCACCCAGCTATTTATACTCTTACACTCTTGGGACCTGCCTCACACCCTGGGAAAATCTGGGATTCACTATCCTTACCCTCATTTGCATAGGATTGCCTGCTAATGCATAGGTACATGTCCCACACTGAGTCTCCCCCCTTAGCAACCATTACTCACTGGCCAGGTTGTCTTATGCCAACCATTGACTTGCATGGAAGAATACTGCTTTTAGTTAGAATGCTCATTATAAGTTTATTTTTTTATATTCCCTCCGATCCCGTTTGTGCACAGCTGCCTTATGCTTAAACAGCCGAGATCGGTGAAAAAAAAATAGAAGTTGCTTTTTTTAGTTTTGAAACAGTTTGCAATGCCAATGGCCTTATACTTGGCCATTGGCATGCTTCCTCAATGATATGCAGCCTTTATTTGGAGCTGTCATAGCTCCGTTTTGTAGTTTGCAGAAATGTACACGGTTACTAACCGAGTACATTTATGCAGACTGCACTCATCTTGCACTGCCAGCTGCCAGCTTCCTGGATCACAAATTACCCTCATTTGCATAGTTTTCACTTGAAAAGGATGGTAATTTGCATGCAGGGGCTCTGTCCATGCAGGATTAGCCTAAGAGCTCACGTGCATGTCCCGGTAGCTCATTCCTGGATCGCACGTCGGCCATATTGCCAAAAATAGGTCTTAGACTAATCCTGCATGCTATAAAGGGCTTTGTAAATCCGGGGGAATATGTCAACATGTGCTATGAACATCTAAGGAATGAGGATATTTATAGAAAGTGTCACATTGTTGACTATAATAATGCTATGAGACAATATAAGATGTTATTAGAGAAGGGGATCAGACTAGGTTATTTGACCCAAGGGGATGTTGACAGAAAGTTTGATGTGGGTGGGTGTAAATTACCTGCCTTTTATTGTTTTCCTAAATTGCATAAAAGTTTGCAGAACCCTCCTGGTCGTCCTATTGTTGGTGCCCATAGATATTTTTTGACCAATATAGGCTTACTTATTTATACATGAATATTTAAAGTCTCATGTTATGAAGTTACAGTCTTATATAAAAGACTCTTTTGATTTTTTTGGACAAAATATAGGACATTAAATGGAGTAGTGATATGTACTATGTGGTTATGGATGTGAAAAATGTATACACTAGTATTAGACATCAGGATGGCATTAAAGCCTTGAATTATTTTTTGGGCAATTCTCCCCTGTCCTGTTACACAATAGAGCTTACACAATTTTGTTTATTAAATAATTCTTTTGTCTTTGATGGATGTATGTACCACCAGTTGCAGGGTACTGCCATGAGGGCATTTTTTGCCCCCATGCATGCAAATTTGTTTATGCCACTTTTTGAGCTTGAATATTTGTATAAGCATGAGTGTGAAAAATAATGTTATTGCCTATTACAGATACATAGATGATTTAATTTTTGTTTGTAAAGGTGGTAGGCATAATGTTATGAATTTTCGGTTGGATTTAGAACAAAATGTTTATGGTGTGAAATTTGATGACATACAGTGTGGTAGCATGGCTCACTTCCTTGATTTAGTTCTAGAGGGTGTTAATGGTGGGGCCATTAAGACATCAGTACATAGGAAATTTGCAGATAATTTCCATTTTTTTGCATGGGGCTAGTTTTCATCCCCAACATTTGCTGGAAGCCCTAACCTATGGGGAGTTTCTTTGAATGCACAGAATTTGTAAGTGATTGGGGGGATTTTGTAAGAGAGTGTAGGTACACCTTTTACATGTTTATTAATAGGGGTTATAACTACAATGTAGTTACAAAGTCTTTACAAAGAGTTGTAGCGTTTAGACTGGGGTTAAATCAGTGTCAAAATGTCATGCATGGAGAAAGGAATAATACTGAATCTTGCAAAAATCAGATATATTTTGTTTCAGTGTATAATAATCTGAGCAATAGGATTAATAAAATATTATATAGCTGTTGGAAATTTTTACTTCAGGACATGGAATTGGAGAGAATAATAACAAATAGTCCTTGTATTTCCTACAAAAAAGGAAAAAAGTTTGAAAGATTTTTTGGTTTCTAGATATTTCTCTATGCCTAATGAGGCACTGCACATAATTCCTGCCATGAGGGGTACTTGCCCTTGTGGTGGTTGCTCTATATATTTCTGTGTTACAAATTTTAAGAAAATAAATACTATTAAGTTTTCTCCTGGTGGTAGCTTTTCATGTAACAGTGAAGGGATAATATATGCTCTCAGCTGCCCTTGTAATTTATTTTATATAGTAGAAAGCAAAATGAAATTTAAAGTAAGACTACAGGAACATATAAGAGATATAACGAATGGTAAAATAGAAAGTAATGTTGCAATGCATTTTAAAACAGTTCATAATGCTGATCATTCTTTGTTAAAAGCTTCTGTTTTAGAGCAAGTTTTTATGAAAATTGGTGGAATATGTGATATTAAGGACAAACTTCTTTGTAAAGAATCTGTTTATATTGTAAAGTTCAATACTATGGTACCTGTAGGCTTAAATTTAGAGATTAATTGGAAACAATTACTATGTAATTGAATAATTAATTGATGAACGGTGTTATATAAAGTCTGTGTAAAGCTGTGTGTTTTGTATTACTCCTGGAAGGCTGTACGCCCAAGTGCTAGAGTTTTGAGTTTTTTTTTTTTTTATTATTAAACCTGTGTTTGTGCTGTGGCCAGTTGTGGATTTCTTCTTGCTGCTGTTCTTCAAGTTGTTACATAAAAAAGCGGATCATCCCCTCTCTTCTTCTTGTATACTTTAACTGCTTACATTAAGTATATGTGTTTGCTGCCAGCTCGTTAACTAATTGTGACTGTAAGGAGATCAAAAGCACATTAACTAAAACGGGCTGGCAGCAAACACATACACTTAATGTAAGCAATTAAAGTATACAGCGGCAGCAAATATCACTCATCCCAGCAAAGCAGGCTTGCACGTGGACTAAAAACGCCTTGATAGCAAAAAAAAAGTAATGCTCATATCAGCAGGAAAGTGTCAACCATTCAGAGAATGCAAACGTAGAAAAATATTTAAAAAAACTTACTTTCTCAAGCAGATAGATAAAATGCAGAAAATGCTGGCTGTGCCTATGTGAGCAGTCCACAGGATATAGTACCAAAGAAAATAAGTTCCACACAGCAGCTGCTGGCTTTTAACAGCCGAATGGAGTGGGATGGACAACAGAGCTCTTACATCACATCATGGGTGGGCATTCAAATACGGTAGTGATGACGTTAGTTTGGGGGAGGGAAATTTGGGACAACTACTGTTGATTTGTAGCAGTCCAGACATCAGCATTTGAGAGACTGCAGCAATGTTTTCAACGACACAATATCTTTATTTTCAAAGTGAAACTAAAACACTATGGAAAGGTAATGTGCTTTGGAGAAAAAACAGTTGATATCTTAGTTTTAGAATGCTACACTGCACATTTCTTTAGGCAGCATCATGTAACAGGGAGTAAAAGTGTGATAATGTTGAGAATTATTATTTAATATCCCATTGTTTTTCTTTAAGCCACATTTTACCTTCACCTAGGATGATGCCTCAATACAAACAGAAAATTATTGACTTCAATACCTGGCTTAGCTTTTGGTGTCTAAGGGGCTACATTATCTGTCAGCCTGGGATGACATGATTGACAGACCTCAATGTTTTGCTAGTGATGGTCTACATCCGTCATCCCTGGGATTTTGGCTACTGACCAAGGTTCTTGCCACTCCCATAGCGCCTTTTTTAGGCAGTATCTCAAGGACAAAATTACCAACGTAAAGACTCCATTTAAAAACAATCTCAAGGTTATGTGCTAAATGATAGGAGTCTTAACATGAAACTGCACTTACTGGAAGCAATTCTCACCTTTGAAGACATTGACTTTTGTGTAGTCATGGAGGCTTGGTTCAAGGCTGTGGAGAGCACCCCAGCCAAATTGGGCTACACCTCCTTCTTCATGTTCAGACCACAAACTGAAGGTGTGAAAAGTAAAGGAGGTTGTGTATCAATATTCATTAAACATAAATACACCTCCAGACTGGTTAGACAGCAAAATTCCCTGCAGATATTTCAGGTGGAATTAACTGCTGGTAAGACACCTATTCAAGTCATTGCCAGCTACAGGACCCCTCCATGAATCAGGATACCCACTCGGCCTGTTTGGATCTACTTCAGTTTATGAAGATACATCCAAACAGCAATGGTTAGGTGTCTTTAACTACCCATCAATTGACTGGGTAAATTACTCATGTGCAAATTCACTTGCCCAAAGGTTCCTCGACTTCATTAACTCCAATGTCCTGGACCAGCTGGTTGACATGCCCACAAGGGGTGCCAACATCCTGGATATGGTGCTTACCCATATAGTAGACCACAGTCACACCCCCACTGTGAGGTCTTCCCTGGTGAGAACTAACCACAAATTAGTCTCATTCAAAGTAACTATCATCCCTGACCTCCCGTAGCAGCAACTAAACAAAAAAACTTCTCCAAAGTAGATTATAACCTCTTATGGGATGGTATAAATAGCTTCACTACACCTCCCCCTCAGAAGGAACTGGCAACTATGCCGAGTTCTACACAAATGCTTTATACAAACACCTGTATAACTGCATTGACTCAGTTGTACCTGGTAGGACAAGCTCCTCATGGAAGAGCAAACCTGCCTGGTGGACAACTGCCATTAACAGGCTTTACAATAAGAGGAAGAAATTGCTGTTGAAGAGTAAGATGGAGTGTGCCCTAAAATGGAAACACTTCCTCCTCAGCTTAAGCAAGCAAATAAGACTTCTTGTAAAGTCCTCCAAAGCTAACTATGAATCCAAAGTAGCTTCCTCAACTAAGGACAACCATAAGGCATTTTTTAGTTACATCTGCAACCTAAAAGGAAAGGCCCAGATTTGTTCAAAACTGGTAGTTAATAATATACTGAGCCTGTGGAAATTGTTAACCTGTTAGCTGACAGGTTCTGTGAAAAATTCACTCCCCTGTCCATGCCACATGTACTCCATGACACCCCTACAATCCATCATCTACCTTGTATCTCTAAAGAGCAGGTTGTGAACACCCTCTCTAAGATAAAAAAACACAGCATCTATGGGACCTGATAACATCCCAGGCTGTGTCCTACATGGGCTCAAGTAAGAATTAATACAGCCATTGGGTATTCTTTTCAATTGCAGTCTAAGCACTGGTTTCATCCCAGCTGAATGGAAAAAGGCCATCATTATCCCCTTGCACAAAGGTGGTGCTGCCACTGACTCTGGGAACTATAGACCTATTAGCTAGACTAGCCTTATCTTCAAGGCCATGGATGATATCATCATGGATATTATCAACAAAGATATCGGTAGTCTCCAAACACTTGAACCGACTCAATTTGGATTTGTCAAAAAGAGATTATGCCTGTTAAACCTGGTGGACTTCTCCAATGCAGTCACCAAGGCCCTCGATGAGGGGAAATCTGTGCATGCAGCCTACCTAAACTTAGCCAAGGCTTTTGATGCTATCCCTCACTCAGGCATCATTGACAAATTCACCCAGTTGGGTATCATCCCTTCTATCTAACTGGCTCATTCATAGAACCCATATAGCCAAAATAGGGGAAATCTCCTCCAACAGCAGACCTGTAACCAGTGGTTTTCCACAGGGACAAGTCCTGGGACCTCTACTGTTTGGAATCTATTTCTCCAAAGTACAAGCTAAAACTAAAGCTCTGTGGCTGACAAAGTTTGCTGATGAGTGCAAACTGGGAGCAGGCATAGAATCTCCAAATGATGTCAGCATCCTACAAGAGGGTCTTACACAAACAAATGATTGGTGCCAAAATCATGGCCTTAAACACAATGCAAAAAATTTGTTATCATCCCTTGCAGTAAGAACAATGTTCCTGCTAACTATCACATCAAGAACAACACCCTAAGTATGCACTCAGTGGTGAGAGACCTGGGCACACCGGTTGATAGCAACCTTACCTTTGATCACCATATCTCCTCAGTGGTAAGAATGGCATTCTGCATTGCTCATCTCATAATTAAAGTTATAACCTCCCTGTACTCTTCCCTCATCAGGCCAATAACTGAGTACAATACCCCCTTTTGGTATGTACCTTTCCAAGCACCTGCAGCAATTGGAGAGACCACAAAGGTTCCTCACAAGGAAAATTCAAGGTCTTCAGCATCTGTCTTATGAGGATTGTCTGAAATCACTGTCACTTTATTCTGTTTCATACAGACTTCTCAGAGGCAATCTCTGCCTTGCATATAAGGCAATTTCTAACCCTGCTTTACTGGAGAGGCTGCATATCCGTAAGTCAAATGGTACACAGGTTACACTTTCTAAAGACGTTAACCTGGTATGTGGCATTAATAGAAGCCACTTCATGTCAAGCAGAACACCTCATTGGCCTGCTTCAAAATCAATCTGGACGATTGGATGGGTAACTGTAAATTCAATAAATAAAGTCAAACCAAGGTGGAATAGACCACGAACCAGTCGTTTCTGTAAAAACACTTCTTTTAATTCCAACAAACGATCCAGTCAATAACGGCACACCGAACAAAATCAGATAAACGTTGAGCGCGCTTTCCCTTTGTTAAATACAAAGCTTCCTCAGAACAAACATTGTTAAAACATACACTGCTCATATACTCTGTTGACAAATTAATACACTGAATAATTGAATAATTGTAATGTTAAAGTTACATTACACCAAAAACTCATACTCATAGTATATTATTTCAAATACACACTAGTATTATATTATTTTAAAACAATTAATATTATAAATATAAGTATATTTATCAACTTAATAATTCTGATCAACCTCACAATCTAACTTAACTACCTAGTTATTCCGAATATAACTGCTAATTAAAAACCCTGACCTTTTATGTGCAGTAACCAACCCGCTGAACTGACCTGAATGCATATGTGCGGAATGTTGTGCAATCTAATAAACTCACCTACCTCATCTAACTATGTGGAAATGTATTGCAGATCACATAAAAAATGTATATATGTCTAATATATAATAATAAAAATGTGTTGTTTGCAATATTATAATAATATAATAAAATTATCCAATCCTAATAATATATTAAATATTAAAAAATCTAAAAACAGTGGAAGGGGGTTGTTGTCGTAAAATACCTCATTACTGCCAACTATTCAAAAACCCTTTATAATAGACCGAAAAGAATACCTATGAAATAGATACCTACATCTGTATAACATTACCCATAGACATATTAATGAATTGATAAAACTTATAATTTCGCCTGTCTTAATTTCAGTACACTACCAATACTAATGTTGTCATTGAGACTGGGGGGGTCTGCTGGCATCCGTTTTGAGTTGCCAAAATAATTCACGGAACACCACTCTAGATTCCCAATTACCCCCATGCGGATCCGTAATTACTTGTTCTATAACAGCAAATTTTATATTCATCCTACTGCAACATAAGGAATGTTTATAAAAAGCATTCAACTCTTTTTCTTTACTAATGTCGTACGTATGTTCGTAAATTCTTTTTCTTAAGGTGCGTGTAGCTTTCCCTATATAAAAACTATTACATCTTATGCATATACCTATGTACACAATTCCTTTTGTGCCACAATTGTAATATCTTGATGCTGTAAGCTTAATACCTCTAGAGGGAATATAAACCTCACGCTGTTGTAGAATATATTCACACTGCCGGCACGCCCCACATTTATAGGTGCCCTTTTTGGAATTACTATTATTAGTCATTTGGATCTCCTTCCTATCAAATATGTCTTTTAGGTTTATACCTCTTCTCCTAATGAAGGATGGATTGGTAGAGATATAATTTCCCATATCATTATTCACTTTCAGTAAAGGCCAATATTTCTTAATAATATCTTCCACTTTTCTAGAAGTAGCAGAGAATGTATGTATAAATGCTTGCTGAAAGCTGTTGACCTTATCACCCTCTGGGGGCCTAACAATTTCTTTAATCCCTAAAAGTGGAAAATACTTGCTCTCTCTGTTGTCCATTACCTCCTTCACTACACTTTGAATCAAGGAATTGGGATAACCCCTTTCAATAAAAAGAGAACTAATATACTGGACTTCCTCTACAAATACCACATCATCACTAGTCATTCTAGAGGTCCTTATTAACTGCCCCTTAATAATTCCTTTTTTCTGGTAAAAAGGGTGACCACTTTCAAAATGCAAATACATATTTGAAAAAGTGGGTTTCCTATATAATTTAGAATGGAAACAATGGTTTGAAAAATCCTTGTATAAAGTTACATCTAAGTAATTTATACTCATATCATCAAAAGTATAAGTAAACTTCAATAAATCTGTACAATTATTTAAATAATTAAAAAATTCCATAAACAAATCTCTTGACCCTCTCCATAATATACAGATGTCATCCAAGAATCGGATGTAAAAAGAAATATATTTATACCACTCAGTGTTGAAAATAAACTTCCGTTCCCAAAAGTATAGAACACAGTTGGCATAAATTGGGGAGCATGCTGCCCCCATAGCAACTCCATTCTTTTGCTGAAAGTGATCACCATTAAAATACACAAAATTATTTTTTAATACAGTCTCCGCGAAATCTTCTATTCAATGTATTAATTTGTCAACAGAGTATATAAGCAGTGTATGTTTTAACAATGTTTGTTCTGAGGAAGATTTGTATTTAACAAAGGGAAAGCGTGCTCAATGTTTATCTGATTTTGTTCAGTGTGCCTTTATTGGTTGGATCGTTTGTTGGAATTAAAAGAAGTGTTTTTACAGAAATGGCTGGTTCGTGGTCTATTCCACCTTGGTTTGACTTTATTTATTGGTGACACTGGTCTTTTTTTCTGATTTCTTAACTGTAAATTCACCCTGGGGGTTCCATCTGTGTCTCTCTTGGACAGAGGCGATAGTTGATGATCATGGAAATAAGGGTAAAACTTGGCTAGTCTTGAAAGGGCCCTAGGGTCATTAGTCTAGTAACCTCCTATGATCCCGTGATCCTAAGATATACTCTATATAATGACAGACTATATGCCAATGATTGCTGTAACTGCTGAGCATAACTAAAGAAGCAGCCCTGAGATGATAGTAGTGCCTATTGAATTGTTGAATCACAAGGCTGCCTCAGCCATTTCTTAGCACTGTTTGAATCTCTTTTGAGAACTGCATATTGGGCCAGTAGGGGGCACCATGCAGAATTGCTTGCACTGAGTCAACAGCTGCTTATGTACAGCACCTAGTGGTTATACAGCATGCAGTTTTTTCTGAGTGTATGTAAAGCACACAGTGGTTTCTGAGAGGGTCTATATCGCATAGTCAAATTTTATAACTTTGAACATGCAATGTTCAAACCATTATGCTCTAAGTTACAAAACTTCGACTATGCATAAAAAAAAGAGAAGGGAAAGCAAAATACACTGTTTTAAGCATGGGGGGCAAGCACCCCTACATCCCCACATGTAGGGCAAGCCCCCACAACCCTACTACTTAAATTTACCAACTCCGAGATCACACCACATTGAACAAAATGGAAACCTCCGCTTATGGAGATTTCCACTGAAACGCTCAAACTTTTCCAAATTCAAACTTATGGTCTCGACCATATGAAGTTCGAACCTGTAAAAGTTCGACTGCGTGATCGGAATCCTTTCTGAGACTATGTGCTGTATCTGGTGGTTTCTGATGATGTATATAACACCCAGTGGTTTCTGACACTCTGTACAGCATCCATTGCTTTGTGTATCTATTATAAAGTACCCACAGATAGCAAACTCTTGATTAGATGCTTAGCTGTAAGTTTTATAACTAATTGGTATGAACAAGTGCAAGGGTTTCTGAAGCTCATCCTTAATCCTCAAAGTATATGAGACAAACAGGGAACAGATGGCAAGTTTTTGTGTGCTTTTCACCTGTTCCTCTGACGACAATCTTACATACAATCCATTTCAAAGAATATTGTTCAGATTTCATCCATTAAAATAGAATAATTCATAAAAACAAAAAACAGAAATAAAAAAATAGTGTATGAACAAATTACTGTACTCCATCAGCTGTACTAAAAAGGGATGTTCATGGTAATAAATATTTCACACATTTTATATGTTTATTTATTTGGTAGTCTATCAGAAAAACTGATTTAAATGGACTATTTTAACCTCATCCCAAGCACAGCATGAAAAAAACAAACACATGCACAGACAAAGATACAAATGTGCACAAACTATAGTCTACAGAGGAACAATTAATTCATGTCATATACAAAAAAGGAAAAGCACAAACGTTTTGTGGTAGTTTAACACAGAAAAGTGAGATAACATAAACAAAGCATAAATAATCAATAATTCAAAAACAGCAATGTTGCCTTTAACTAACCAGCGAATAGTGTCAGTCCCAGCAAAAGGTAACATGTCACCTAAGTAATGTAATAAGCTAGGCACGGCTAGGATATTTAATATATAAATATTCAGGGCCCAGTCTCCATGCTCTATACATAATTGCATAACTGGATTTTAAGTGCTATCTCAGAGCTGCTGCAAATTCTTGGACTATATCACATGGCCTGATGTGATATGGGATGGAATTCCAAAGTACAGGACTGGCAACTGTAGAGGTCATGCTACTTCTCAGCAGTTTATGGGAAGAAATATCCAAATTAATTGAAAACTGTTAGGTTATTTAAGGTTCTACAACTGAGTATGCTACGTTGCAGATACCCATACCTATCAACGTCTGGGTAAAAAACTGAACTCTAACTCTAATTTCATACCTGTCCTTGTCAGTGTATGGATATATAATAAAGAAATCATCTTTTCTAAACAGCAGATTGTTGTCACTGTCAGTGTATATGCACACACAAAAAATAAATGCCTACTCCCACCACATGCCTGTCACTTGCACTGTCCATTACTAAAAATAAAACAAATCCCCCATATCAAGAACTACATACCGGTAGTATTCCTTATGGAAATTTAATATATGCAGCCTCCCCATTTCACTGCCATTACTGTGACAGCTACTGAAATGCACTAAATCTTCCTAACGTGTACTTTGAAATGGTAATGCTTGTCATTAAAAACATATGAAGTACCCTCACTTTAGACCTAATTATTGGCTCTGTATATTATTAAAAGACAATATGCTTCATCTTCCACTCCATACTCCTATCAACAGCAGTTCTCTTTATTTTATTTATTTTTCTTCTCCTGACCATATAACAGTTATCATTAGTATCAGTTATTAAAATAACATAATACCTCCTCACCATCACATATCTATCATTAGCACTGCTTATTATTAAAAAAAAAACACTTCTTTGATGAATACCGTCACCACCATGGACACACTTAATGTGATCAAGCCACTTTTCAGCAAATCTAAGTGGACAAACTTGGTAAACTGAACAACACTTGTATTCTAAGATGCAACTCTCCATTCCAATGTGGGAGTATTAACTAATATAAATAAATCTGAGTTAAGTTATACAAAACATTTGCCTAGTGCTGATTAGTTTAGTCACACAGTTGGTTGACTTGGGTTCCAGTGAAAAGTAAGTCAATCAGCTAAGCAAACATGTCCCATCATACACTTGTCACCTGCAATGTCTGATCAGTGAAATACATTTCCAACTACTTTACTTCAACTTGGATATTTATAGAAGGTAGATGCATATAAATGAGTAATTCAGAAGGAATATGGGTTATGCAGCTCGTTTGCTTATTGCCAGGGTAGCATAAGGACCCTTAACTGTATTCGAAAGTTGAACAAAAAGTAAAAACTAGAAGAAAAAACTAGCCAAGAGATTTCACTGTGTGATACCTTAAACATTCTGTAATAGAGGCCCATGGGATACACGCAAATGAACCCTTAAAGACATCAAGTGTTTCAGCTATATGACTTCTGAGCGTCCATGACTTTTTATGTTTACTTTTTAAGCCTTTGTGGATACATTCAGGCCAATTTGGGGAAAAGGATAATGGATCAAAAGATGTACATGAATGCTACAGAAACGTGAGAATGCAACAAGAAAGTATGCAGGTACTGCGGAGGGCAATAAGTGCAGAGATATGCATAGAGATATATGCACATGTATGTGCAAAGCAAGCGACGTGCAATGATCAAGAAACAGAACCACTTTACAGAAATGCACAAAAGTAGCAATAAAATGATGCGCCAGAGGGTGGAGGTGTGATATATGGCAATCAGTAATTTAAGCAGAGAGACTAGAAGGCTACATATACATAATGCTTTAAAACACAGTGAAAATAATTCAGAAAAGATAGACAATGCGAAAACAGGCATATACCTATATACAGAATTTTTTAGAGATAATGACAGCAAACTATGACCAAAATAATGCTAAAATTATAATCAAGCAATACAGAGACAGACATTGAAAGGCTTGATACCAGTAGCAGTTTGTATAATAACTGAACTGAGTGAAGCGAGTGTATTTACCAAACTGGAGTTACTATCAGGTTGCCATCAATATGAATGACACTCAGCAGGAGAATTACTACTTTTTCAATGCACATAGGTCTGATGAGACACAGAAGACTGATATTTGGTGTGAGCTCCACAGCAGAAATATCTCAGAATGAAATGCAGTAGGGATATAAGGAGCAACCTGGTGACATATTAAGAAATGTACTCAAAAAATGAAAGAAAATTGGCCAATAACAAATAAGGAAAATGTAAATTTGATATATGTCTACTGGAATTTTAAGGCTTGATATTCTCAAGAAAAGAAGATTTTCTTAAGCCAATAAGATATAAATACCAATTTAAGAGAGTGCGTATACAGCTAACCTGTAAAGAGGGGGTGTCGCATGGTTGTTCTGCTTCAGTAGTTGCTGCTATAACATTAAATAATATAAATGCCTTCGGAGGGATTTCTATAGGTATAACATTATGCCACTTGTTAGTTAGTCTATAGTAGTCCTGAAAGAACCCACACATCTCAAAGTCTAACTGAGGGATCGCGCATCCTTACTGAATTTGACTTTGTCTAGCCAAAGAAAGAGGGAGATGATGACTTTCTTCTTTCAAAGGGCTATAGAACCTATCTCTGTGAATAGCTAAACCAAAGAACAAAATGACACAACTAAAAAATGAACTAGACCACCATGTGAAATGCCAAAGTAAAAAAAAAACATAAACCCATTGATGAAATGAGTGAAAAATGACAAAGCAAACTGAGTATCTGATGGAGAGACTAAAATGGTACCAAACAGGCAGAAAATATTCGAATCAATAAAAGGAGTAATATCACTGACAAAATCTACCAAGCTAATGAAATAAACAGAATGTCTCAGGTGAACCAGTTCAGAGGTAGATTTTGGTCACTGCCTCACACATCATTATTTGTTTAACTGCAGCTATAATTTCATCTTGTTATCCATTCTTCCACTGACTCTGCCAGTGACCTTTGTTCTCTAGGGTAGTTTGACATAAAAATTGAAATGGTAGTTGAAGACACTGAATCACTTTAGTATTTTGTCTTGTATAGTGGAAAAATTATAGAAGGTTCGACTTCTTTTCTACATCTTGTTGGAGATGATACAATAAAGGTATCTAATATATTTAATCTTTCTAAAGAGCGCCAGACTGAATTATGCAATATCTTAAAATGGATTTGTTTATATTCATCATTTATACTTCAGTAGAAGTCAGTTCTTAATTCCTGGTGTGCCTAGGAGAAAAAGACTATTGTGCCTTTAAATGTTAGCAGAAAAGCCAAAGCTGCTATTTGTTCAGTGGAGCTTCTATTTTTCATTGGAGGGCAGTGACTATTGGGTTGATTGAACTTTACCTATGAGCACTATTAAGCAGGAGTAAGTATGTGCACCTATGAGTGTACAAAGATGTATCTTTGTATTTTTTGATTGAAACGTGAGAGGCATGCATGCAGGTCAGGGGGCTGGAAAGTCTAATTCCAAAGTGTTAGTCTAGTAAGCAGCCTTCTTGCTTTTTCTTTCTGGGTATAAATTTAATAAGTACATATCTGAATTATTTCTCAGATTTGGTTAGGCTAAGTACCTAGCAAAACCACACTACTGCACTAATACTGTGTTCAGTTTTCAGCTTGTGTAGTGAAAGTATTTATTGCATTATTTTGTAGCTCAAGGTGTCTATACATGAGCAGCTTCAGCAAAAAAAATACCATTCACCATGGGATTCATAAGGATTACCACTAAGTGTACACTTTCTGTATTCAAGAACATCCCTAACACATTGCTTGTGCTGTCTATTCACTCAGAAAGTCTACACTGAGTGCACATTTACTGTGCACTTAGTGGTAACCTTTATAAATCCCAGGAATCTTTTGTCTTATTTGAAATTTGAAAAGTCATTATGTATTTCCTCTTTTGACAATTTGTATTATTTGATTGTACTCACTGTGACTAGCCACTTTTCTGACTCTAATGTTGTGATAAAGCATATTATTGTTTTTATTGTTTTTTTCTTTTCTTTTCTTTTCTTTTTTATTTCATTATCTTATATTGTTCTATCTTTGTCTAGTATTAGCCTGTCTCAACAAAATGTTGTACTTCCTATGTGCAGCTGTATCTAGTTTATCACGATTTGTTAGAACTCGCTTCTGTTGTGCCTTACCATACATGACTTAGCAGCCAAATGTGCAAATTTTTACAAAGTCTCTCATCAGCCAGCAAGCAATTACTTAGCAAAACAACACTCTTGATTTATATTTATGTGGTGCTCTGGTTTCAATATTTCCATGAACTGGATTTTAACTTTATGCAACAGTTTTGCTATATTTTCACATCCATTCTGAATGAAAAAAAACTCTCTTTTACACACACGCACACACACACACACACACACACACACACACACACACACACACACACACACACACACACACATGCCCTCTCTTTAATCCTTTTGTTTTCCTGCCTAATTTAGAAACCCATGACAACTTTTTTCACCTTTTTTATATTTTAGAAAATATTTCAGCCAAGGAATTCTTCCAGAAGATTCCAGAAATGTTCAATTTGTCATATGCTTTTCAGCAATTCAGAAATAATTCTTCTTTTTCATCTAATTGTAACAAATGAGCATATATATTTTAATATCTTGAAGTTCAAGTGTTTAAAAAACTGCGAGAAGCATCTCTTATGGCAGACATACTTATTATGTGTCTTAGGTATGGGAATAACCTTTTGGGGACAGGCACTGTTTACCTGTTGTTATGCCTTTATCCAAGTTTCCCAGCCTGTGAGCTGTTATCAAACAAAGTTTGTTACATGACTCAGTGGTCCCAGAAAATGGTGCTCCTAGGGCTGAAAGCAGAAAAGTTTTAGGGGGAGGTATTTCTACTCCAGTTTGAACTGATTTACTTGTGGTTGATAACAAATATAATAATTATATAAAAATTTAGTCATTGAAAATTATGTTCATGATGTCTCCCTTGTGCAGTTATCATGAAAATAACTCAGAGATCCAGCAGTGGGGACACCAAAGAGACTTTGTAACTTGGTGCAAATGACAAACAGATATCCTATAATCATCAACTGTATAGGACAGGCTTCAGTAAAAGATAACAGGAATACCATTATTCATGTTAACTCAATTGAACTATAACCTTACTGTTGTAGAAGGTGGAATTAATGATAAAAGAATTCCTATGAATGAAGTGCTGGACAATTGAAGGAAATACTCATATATTTAAAAATTCTACTATGGTTTCTTAAGATGAGTTTAAGATATTAATTTATTTTTTGACGGTGATTCTTCTTTAAGAATTTAGCATGAACTTGCAGATTCAGCTGTTTATACAGGGGCAGCTCGTGCTATTGGACTGCAGGACTGTAGTTCCCAGCTCAAAAAAGGAAAGAAAAGAAAAACAAATGCTAGTCCCAGAACTTCATGCATGCGTGCTTGCAGTCCGGAGCATGCGGACAGAATCTGGACTGCTGATGAGACAGTCTGGATTAGGAAGACAACATTCAACAGCAGAGATCCCAGATGTCTATGTAGTTACAACTGCATAGACTAGAAGGGGATCGGACTGCAACATCTGCAGGCTGGGTAGCAGCTTCCTCATACTGGAAGGGGAAGGACTTTAATCTCGCGGGCTTTTAGTGCAGGAATGGATGAACTTTGCAGCAGCAATGGAAGAAAACTGGGCTTTTGAAGGGACAGACTTTGAAGCTGTGCATTTAGTGCAGGAATGCAACTAATGGATGGACTTTGCAGCAATGGAATGGAGCTGAGCTAGCATTTTGCAATGGAAGGGATTCCTACTCAGGTAGTGTGTGTGTGTGTGTGTGTGTGTGTGTGTGTGTGTGTGTGTGTGTGTGTGTGTGTGTGTGTGTAATGCCCCAGTTAAATATACCTGGTAGCTAGAGAGAACTCAGGAAATATACCTGGTGGCTACACTCAAACCCTGTACCTTGGGAGCAGATAGCAAGAGCTTTAATTCCCTACCCACCAACACTTGCAAAATTTTTGCCTCATATTTTTGTTCTTGTGAAAATTGTGGTTTTCTGGATTTTGAATTCAGTAAATAATGACAGGGATTTGAATTTCAGAGTTCATATTCTTCAGAAAGTACATGATAACACAAAACTTTTTATTCTACCAATTTTCTGTTTATAAGATCGATATTTGAAATTTGTCCCTATTTTTAGGGCTGTATTCCCCCATTATTGGCTTTGTCTTGGTGTTTTGTGCTAAGAAGTTGAGAACTATGGTTAGAACTGAATTCACTAAATGATAGCCATTTAAGTTTCAGTCTACCTGGCTTTCAAAAAACAGCTAATTTGGCATAGTGGTATTTTGGTGTGACTGTAGTGCACAGGGTCCTGGGTTCGAGACTTGGCAATGAAATGCATGGTGATAACACAGCATATTATTCTAGCAACTTTCCAGGATTATACAAGCAATATTTAAAATGTGTCTCTAGTTTTGGGGCTTTTGTCCCCCTCCAATAAATTTTGGCTTTTTTCAGATTTCTTGTGCTTCAAAGCTGAGCGATACAGTTGAGTTTCGAATGGATTTTATAAGGAGATGAGAGCTTGAAGAGAAGTTTAGTGCTACTTATGCTAAGCCTGCTTGCATTGTTAACAGCACAACATGTAATGTACTTGCTTTTGATGCAGAAGGCTGTGGATTCTACTCCCACAGTATATAGATGCATTGCTGATACTGTACTGTGTTGTACTTTTAAAGGGGGTGGATGCTGCAGTCCTGAGAATGTCCTTTTTGGTGGAGATACCTAGTAACAATGAACCTATCAGTTTGCCACCCATTCCCTATTGCAATATTACTAGCTTATCATTTTGTTTAATGTAACATAGGCAATTTATTTCTCAAGGGCAACAGGCACTTTATTTGCAGATGAAACAATGAAATATAAAGTTGTTTGCTAGCAGCAACCTCTTCATTAGTTACAGATCTCTTTAATGTGGAATTATTTAGATGACTTTTACTTCTGCAGAGATTGTGCATATTTACTGATACTGGTGGATTGTAAAAGTTTGAGTAGACTTTTATGATGGAAATGTTCTGAACTGGGCAATTTTGTCATTACTGGAGCATGCATTTTTGTTTCATTGTTTACTCAAAAAATGTTCAAAACAATACATTTAAAATGCCAGCTAACAACTGTACTGTATTATACAAGGAATATAATTGAATACAATCAGGAAGGTGTATCAAAGAACACATGTATGTTTCCTATGCAAGGGGCCTATGATTTGAAAACAGCCCAAAGTTCATCTTTATCTGCCACTGCCCAGATGTATTTTCTTTGAATGTGGGTTTCAATGCTGTTTCAATGATTGTGAGTTTCAAGGGCAGAGAAGTTTTAATGCTAAGTCTATTTTCATTGTGAGACTGCATTGCTTTGTTTAGCAGATGTCTATTAGTGTTTGTGCTGTAAAATGTAAAATAAAACTTTTAAATGAAATCCAAATCATCGAAGAAGTAAAGTAGTATGCACATTACAGTGTTTATGGTAAATGGGGTGAAATAGCCGAGTAATGGGACATTGGAATAGCTGGGGGGGGGGGTTCCATTCGATCATGATCTTGTGAGAGGGGAAGGGCGGCAAACTCAGACAGCCCCGGCTGAACTATACCTCCTAACTGTCCAAATTTTTGCAGAATTAATAGATTTTTGCTTCTTATTTTTGGTTTGTTCCTCATAAAATGTGTGGTTTTCTGGCAAATCATTTAGGAATGAAGTCACTAAATAATGACATACATTGAGTTTCAGACTTCATACTCTTCAGAAAAATGCATGCTAAAGTAAGACATTTTGTTCTTTCAACTGTCTAAGTTTATACAAGAGAATTTTTTAGTACTGTTTGTATGTTCCCCCATTATATTTGGCCTTGTCCAGATTTTCTGCATTAAGAGGTTGAGAGGTATACGCAAATAAATCACTTTATAGAATTAGGTATATCCAAACCTCTCAACTGTCCCAGATTTTGGCTCAAAATGTTGTTCTCCCCCTAATAATCCCTCTGCAAAATGGCAAATTTGGAAGAAAACATGGAGGGTTTACAATTAATAAATAATTGCAATGATCAGAGTTATAAATTACTTTTAATTTCAGAAATACGTGTAGATTCTTTTATTTTGTCAGCTGCTGAAGTTAACAGTACTAATACTAAAAAAAGTGTTCCTTCTTTGACATGTTCCCAGCTGTATTGTGTGGCTATTTTATATTTTTGCATCACATTTTTGGTCCATTTTTCATAAAAGTGTGGTTTTCTGGCAAATTAGTGGCAAATCATTAAATATTTTAGAAAATATTGACAGACATTTGAGTTTCAGATTTCATACCCTTCAGAAAATTCATACTAATGCAAGACCTACTATTTTATTATCTTTCTAAGTTTATAAGAACAATATTTAAAAATTATGTAAAATATAAAGCACAATGTGCAGATGTTACCCAGGCAGTTCCAAAAGTCAGTAAATCAAGCAGCACAGTATAGAAGGAGCGTAACCTTGTCTTTTCAGACCAAAAAATAAAATTGCTTCACATCAATCCAAAATCCAAGTAGAATATGCTTCCAAGTAAATACAAAACGAAACTTTAGTCTGCAGTTTATTGTAGAACATAGAAATAGGTGAGCGCTTTCGCTTTTCAGCTTTATCAAACCATAATGCACTTCTAAAAAACGTCATCCTATATATACTAACAAATAATTGATTAATTAAACTATTAACTGGTTCTCAATAAATATTTTAAAAAGGCATACACATATCAAATGCATTATTTATATTCTGTGCAAATATTATGCTTAGCAGCAACAAAGCTGAAACAGCTATTCAAACCACAAATATACCTTAAAACATAAAAATAAAACAGTAATTTATAACAATTTATAAAAGCAATATATAATAAAAAATAAATTTATCTATAGAACAAACTTAAATAAACAACTAACATAGTTAAAACATATAATATTATATTAATATTTAAGCCTTCTTTTCTTCAATTTTGGTTTTAATGGAATATTATCATTCAGTCCTGGAAAAATATGAGCCTGTAATTTAATAATCCAGTCTGCTTCTAATTCCTCTGTCCTATTTCTAATATCTCCTGCTCTAAGGGTAGGTGTATTAACTTGCAAAATCATGAATCTAAATTCATGTGTAGGGCCTGCTTTTAATACATGTTTAGATAATGCATTCACTTCGGACTTAATCTTAATCTGGTAAATATGTTCTCTAATTCTATGTTTTAATTTTCTATCCGTTTTACCTACATAGAATGCATAGCATTCTATGCAGGTAGCAAGATAGACCAGATGTTCTGTATTACATGTTCCATATGTTGTAAAAATATACATTCTTGATGTTATAGGGTGTATGAACATATTAGTAGTATTAACATACCTACAGAAATTGCAATTGCCACATTTTAATGTCCCTTTTGAATTTCTTTTCATGGGTGCTCCTGTATTTGAAGAGCATAGCAGTCTGTGTAAATTTTTCTTGTTCTTAAAAATGTAACTTGGTTGGTCTCCTACTAATTCCTTAATATCTGGATTTATAGTTAGTATATCCCAGTGCTTACTCGGTACATCTCTTATCAAGTTAATATCTTCTGTGTAGTAAAGAGATATTTTCTGATGTTTTTTGTAACTCCTCTTTTCTAATTTCTGCTGTCCAGTATAATATTCTCTACCTCTTTTTGAATAATATGGGCAAGCCTGGTCTCCCCCTATCTCTGTTAACTCTATCAAAACATTTATCAATTTCTGTATCCTTATAACCTCGTATTAATAACCTATCATTTAAATTAGTCAACTCACTTTCATATTGATTTTGTGTAGGATTTAATCTTGAAACTCTAACTGCTTATCCTCGAACAATATTATTGAAGACATATTTAGGATGCATGCTTTTCCTATTCAATAAAGTATTCTTATAGCATGCCTTCCTGAATACTCCAGTATTAAACCTACCATCATTCAAACGTTGCAATGATACATCTAAGAAAGCAATGTTATCATGGGAGAATGTCATAGTAAATTTGAGGAAGGGTACTAAAGCATTAACTTCCAAAAAGAACTAATTCAAATCATCTATAGAACCATTCCAAAGAAAGAATAAATCATCCACAAATCTTCTGTAAAAACAGACATTATGGATGTACTTGTTCAACAAAAAAATATTTTCTTCTTCCCATACTGCCATAACTAGGTTGGCGTAGCTATTGGCACAAGAAGTGCCCATAGCTACGCCATCCCTCTGCAGAAATAAATTTTTCTCAAAATAAAAATGTTATTTTCCAAAACTAAACTAAGCATGTCACAAATTATTCTCTTTTATTCAGAGACAAATCTGAATGTCTATCTAGACATAATTTAATATATGCAATTCCTAGGTCATTTGGTATTTTAGTAAATAAAGATATCACATCCATAGTAACCATAACTATTGGTTTAACATCTTCTAGACTAGTAGCAATTTCATAGAAGTCTAAAAGGAATTGTTTAGAGTCCCTTAATATAAACTTATTGGAATTAACTATTGGCCTCAGAGTTTTCTCTATGTATATTGAAAGAGACTCTGTCACCCAACCTTGACCTGAGACTATGGGTCTCATTGGTGGTGTAACAGGGTTCTTATGTATCTTTGGTAGCCCCTGAATGATTGGAATAGTAGGAAATTCCACAAACAAAAAGTTATATTCGGTAGAATCTATACACCCTTTATCTTGTAGTTCATCTAATTTCTTATGTACTCTACAGATGCTATCTTTAACTTTGGAATTATATATAGGTTCATAATGATTTGTGTCATTCAACATTTCAATCATACTTCCATTGTGCCAAGATCCAAAAAACAAACAGACAAAAGAAGCTTCAGACAAACAGGAACACCAAGCCCAACAATGTCCTTAACGAGTTTTATTATTGAATGCACAAGAAATTGCGTTTTCGCCACAGAACAATGTAGCTTCTTCAGAGGAATTTAAAATACATACAAAAAATAGACTCCTTTTATACAAAAGTACCAATGCTTAATTAATTAAAAAGCCCGCTCAAAAATCAATTGCTTATGCAATTATACATTTAAAAGGGCAATCAAAATAAAAATGCAAATGCTTATCAAATGCAGAAATCTTTTTCTTCTGCTAAATAGATACTAAATGAAACAAAATTAAGAAATTTATGTAATGTACAACCATAAAAGATATATGTATATGTATATATCTGTATTGGTAAGATGTCAGCATGTAGATCGTAATAAACAACCACTCAAACACAGAAGTGGTAACAACAGAAACTTCCATTAACTAAAACGCATTTTTAAATGTAAGCAGCAAACTATAATAGTATATGTAAATGCAATGATGACACCCCCTATATATATAATGTGTGTATATACTAAATATGCCTAGAAAAGTCTGTATCATGAATATTTTAGATATAATGATAAACCCAAAATGAAACAAAAAAGTCAACAAATAAATCGCAAATAAATTAAGCTATAAAACCAAAAATATTTATTTATATTTATTTAAAAATCTTGGGTCTCACCTAAGATATGATTTATATTTTAACACTGGGACTATATTACAGCTTTCATTAAGCCCCGGTGTATTGAAAGAGTCTAACTTTAACTGCCATAAAAGCTCACGTATTTCAAGTAAGAGAGAGGTAGGGCCACCCCTAATAGAAGGAGACACATGGTCAATGCCCATAAACAAAAATGCATGACCAGGATTGTTGAATACATTCTTAGCTAATGCATTTTCACATTTCATATTTTTAATTGCATAGCAGTGCTGGTATATGCGCTCCTTAAATTTTCTATCCGTCTTACCGACGTAGAAAGCAGGGCAGCATGTGCAAAAGGCCAGGTAAATTATAGATTTAGTATCACAACAAATCCTATACTTGATAAGATATTTCCTGTCTGAGATGTCAAAAGAACTGCCTGACTTAATAAAGTTACACCAGTTTCAATCATACTTCCATTGTATTGTTCTCTATCCATTATAACAATGGGTCCCTCTTTATCTGAAGGTCTAATGGAAATATTCATGTCATCTCTCAGACATTGTAATGCAGAAAATTGTTTTGGGGTCAAATTCCTTTTATGTATATTGGTCTGTCTGTTTTCATCAAGACTTAACAAATCTTTTTCAACCATTTTATTAAAAGTGTCCAAAGTTGGGTGTAATATAGGGATGAATGTACTTGGCTTCCTAAGATGTACATTATCATTCATTTTCTCAATATTATTAGCAAACATCATTTGCAATTGAATATTTCTAACAAACATCTTAACATCTAGTATTGTCTCTGTAACATTACTTCTAGTGGAGGGAATAAAAGACAATCCCTTAGTTAAAACTTCAATTTCTATTTGACTCAAGGGCCTGTGTGATAAATTACATACATATGTCTTCAATAATATTGTTCGAGGACAAGCAGTTAGAGTTTCAAGATTAAATCCTACACAAAATCAATATGAAAGTAAGTTGACTAATTTAAATGATAGGTTATTAATACGAGGTTATAAGGATACAGAAATTGATAAATGTTTTGATAGAGTTAACAGAGATAGGGGAGACCAGGCTTGCCCGTATTATTCAAAAAGAGGTAGAGAATATTATACTGGACAGCAGAAATTAGAAAAGAGGAGTTACAAAAAACATCAGAAAATATCTCTTTACTACACAGAAGATATTAACTTGATAAGAGATGTACTGAGTAAGCACTGGGATATACTAACTATAAATCCAGATATTAAGGAATTAGTAGGAGACCAACCAAGTTACATTTTTAAGAACAAGAAAAATTTATACAGACTGCTATGCTCTTCAAATACAGGAGCACCCATGAAAAGAAATTCAAAAGGGACATTAAAATGTGGCAATTGCAATTTCTGTAGGTATGTTAATACTACTAATATGTTCATACACCCTATAACATCAAGAATGTATATTTTTACAACATGTGGAACATGTAATACAGAACATCTGGTCTATCTTGCTACCTGCATAGAATGCTATGCATTCTATGTAGGTAAAACGGATAGAAAATTAAAACATAGAATTAGAGAACATATTTACCAGATTAAGATTAAGTCCGAAGTGAATGCATTATCTAAACATGTATTAAAAGCAGGCCCTACACATGAATTTAGATTCATGATTCTGCAAGTTAATACACCTACCCTTAGAGCAGGAGATATTAGAAATAGGAAAGAGGAATTAGAAGCAGACTGGATTATTAAATTACAGGCTCATAATTTTCCAGGACTGAATGATAATATTCCATTAAAACCAAAATTGAAGAAAAGAAGGCTTAAATATTAATATAATATTATATGTTTTAACTATGTTAGTTATTTATTTAAGTTTGTTCTATAGATAAATTTATTTTTTATTATATATTGCTTTTATAAATTGTTATAAATTACTGTTTTATTTTTATGTTTTAAGGTATATTTGTGGTTTGAAAAGCTGTTTCAGCTTTGTTGCTGCTAAGCATAATATTTGCACAGAATATAAATAATGCATTTGATATGTGTATGTCTTTTTAAAATATTTATTGAGAACCAGTTAATAGTTTAATTAATCAATTATTTGTTAGTATATATAGGATGACGTTTTTTAGAAGTGCATTATGGTTTGATAAAGCTGAAAAGCGAAAGCGCTCACCTATTTCTATGTTCTACAATAAACTGCAGACTAAAGTTTCGTTTTGTATTTACTTGGAAGCATATTCTACTTGGATTTTGGATTGATGTGAAGCAATTTTATTTTTTGGTCTGAAAAGACAAGGTTACGCTCCTTCTATACTATGCTGCTTGATTTACTGACTTTTGGAACTGCCTGGGTAACATCTGCACACTGTGCTTTATATTTTACATGATTTTATGGACTTTTTTTAGTTGTGCAGAGGTTTTTGTTTCGTTGCGGTGTTTAGTTTTATTCTTTATTTATCTTGTTATTGCTTTGAACACCGCAAGTTAACCATTGCCGAGGAACAAATCAAAGTTATCAAATTACCATATAATCCTACCCCTGCGCCAGAGAAAAGATTGGTATACTCCAGGCTACAACAATGCGTAGTCTCTGACGTCAACCCGTTTTTTTGAACTAGAACTGGTAACCGCCAGAAATGGCGTTTAACTAAGTAACGCTGAGAATGAGACAGTTAATTCAATGCTAGCGTCTATGGAATCGGATCTAATGAAACTTAAAAGATTGCAGATGCAACGATTTCACTTCGAAGTCTGCATAGAGAAGAGAGTTATACCCAGGGGACTGAGGGTACTTAAAATGCCCACGACAGGTAACACATACCCTGAGTTACTCTTTCGTTGGCAACAGTTGAACTTAGATCTTAGTATAAACTATATGAAGCTGTTAAATGACTTTTTTCTAACAGAGGAAAAGAGATTACAGGAAAGCATTGAAAAAAGACAAAGTGACTTGTATAATAACTTTTCTTATGCTGTGATTGATCCACTCTTGGATCGTTTATTGGATTCAGTACTTTTATATGAAAAAAGACTTAAAGAACAAAAGAGACAGAAATTAATTAGAGATGTACACGATTTTGCGAATGGGCAAGTCTTTACTTGGCCTAGGGTTAATAGAGATGAACAATTAAATATGAACAATGTTCCTAACCTGAATGCCAAGTTGCCTGTTATATCAACAGTTAACTCTAATAATAATTGTTCTATACATGGAAGTGTAATGAATTTACCTGTTACTAATACAGCAACTAATGCTCTTTCTGAGAGCAATGTAGCTACACCTAGCACTAACTATGTTAACCAGGATGTTTCAGCTAAAGGCAGTTATAATTACAACACTCCTAAAACAGTTAGTTCTAGTGGTGTAGGAGAAAAGGTTTTAGTAACTGCAGATTATAAGAATTCTAATGAACAAATGGTTGTACGTAGCAAGACTACTGCTTTACTAAAAGATAGCATAGGCAATGAGAAACACTGTCCTTTCCCCATAGCAGAAGCCTCAGCCAAGGGCAGGAACAGATCGATGAGCAGGGGAAGGCAGAAGAGGAAGGCTACTGGCATGGATATAAGAGAACCTACCATAAAAAGGATGTGGGAGAAAATGACATAGTATGTAATTTATCACACAGGCCCTTGAGTCAAATAGAAATTGAAGTTTTAACCAAGGGATTGTCTTTTATTCCCTCCACTAGAAGTAATGTTACAGAGGCAATACTAGATGTTAAGATGTTTGTTAGAAATATTCAATTGCAAATGATGTTTGCTAATAATATTGAGAAAATGAATGATAATGTACATCTTAGGAAGCCAAGTACATTCATCCCTATATTACACCCAACTTTGGACACTTTTAATAAAATGGTTGAAAAAGATTTGTTAAGTCTTGATGAAAACAGACAGACCAATATACATAAAAGGAATTAGACCCCAAAACAATTTTCTGCATTACAATGTCTGAGAGAGGACATGAATATTTCCATTAGACCTTCAGATAAAGGGGGACCCATTGTTATAATGGATAGAGAACAATACAATGGAAGTATGATTGAAATGTTGAATGACACAAATCATTATGAACCTATATATAATTCCAAAGTTAAAGATAGCATCTGTAGAGTACATAAGAAATTAGATGAACTACAAGATAAAGGGTGTATAGATTCTACCGAATATAACTTTTTGTTTGTGGAATTTCCTACTATTCCAATCATTCAGGGGCTACCAAAGATACATAAGAACCCTGTTACACCACCAATGAGACCCATAGTCTCAGGTCAAGGTTGGGTGACAGAGTCTCTTTCAATATACATAGAGAAAACTCTGAGGCCAATAGTTAATTCCAATAAGTTTATATTAAGGGACTCTAAACAATTCCTTTTAGACTTCTATGAAATTGCTACTAGTCTAGAAGATGTTAAACCAATAGTTATGGTTACTATGGATGTGATATCTTTATTTACTAAAATACCAAATGACCTAGGAATTGCATATATTAAATTATGTCTAGATAGACATTCAGATTTGTCTCTGAATAAAAAGAGAATAATTTGTGACATGCTTAGTTTAGTTTTGGAAAATAACATTTTTTATTTTGAGAAAAATTTATTTCTGCAGAGGGATGGCGTAGCTATGGGCACTTCTTGTGCCAATAGCTACGCCAACCTAGTTATGGCAGTATGGGAAGAAGAAAATCTTTTTTTGTTGAACAAGTACATCCATAATGTCTGTTTTTACAGAAGATTTGTGGATGATTTATTCTTTCTTTGGAATGGTTCTATAGATGATTTGAATGAGTTCTTTTTGGAAGTTAATGCTTTAGTACCCTTCCTCAAATTTACTATGACATTCTCCCATGATAGCATTGCTTTCTTAGATGTATCATTGCAACGTTTGAATGATGGTAGGTTTAATACTGGAGTATTCAGGAAGGCATGCTATAAGAATACTTTATTGAATAGGAAAAGCATGCATCCTAAATATGTCTTCAATAATATTGTTCGAGGACAAGCAGTTAGAGTTTCAAGATTAAATCCTACACAAAATCAATATGAAAGTGAGTTGACTAATTTAAATGATAGGTTATTAATACGAGGTTATAAGGATACAGAAATTGATAAATGCTTTGATAGAGTTAACAGAGATAGGGGGAGACCAGGCTTGCCCATATTATTCAAAAAGAGGTAGAGAATATTATACTGGACAGCAGAAATTAGAAAATAGGAGTTACAAAAAACATCAGAAAATATCTCTTTACTACACAGAAGATATTAACTTGATAAGAGATGTACTGAGTAAGCACTAGGATATACTAACGATAAATCCAGATATTAAGGAATTAGTAGGAGACCAACCAAGTTACATTTTTAAGAACAAGAAAAATTTACACAGACTGCTATGCTCTTCAAATACAGGAGCACCCATGAAAAGAAATTCAAAAGGGACATTAAAATGTGGCAATTGCAATTTCTGTAGGTATGTTAATACTACTAATATGTTAATACACCCTATAACATCAAGAATGTATATTTTTACAACATATGGAACATGTACTACAGAACATCTGGTCTATCTTGCTACCTGCATAGAATGCTATGCATTCTATGTAGGTAAAACAGATAGAAAATTAAAACATAGAATTAGAGAACATATTTACCAGATTAAGATCAAGTCCGAAGTGAATGCATTATCTAAACATGTATTAAAAGCAGGCCCTACACATGAATTTAGATTCATGATTCTGCAAGTTAATACACCTACCCTTAGAGCAGGAGATATTAGAAATAGGACAGAGGAATTAGAAGCAGACTGGAATATTAAATTACAGGCTCATAATTTTCCAGGACTGAATGATAATATTCCATTAAAACCAAAATTGAAGAAAAGAAGGCTTAAATATTAATATAATATTATATGTTTTAACTATGTTAGTTGTTTATTTAAGTTTGTTCTATAGATAAATTTATTTTTTATTATATATTGTTTTATAAATTGTTATAAATTACTGTTTTATTTTTATGTTTTAAGGTATATTTGTGGTTTGAAAAGCTGTTTCAGCTTTGTTGCTGCTAAGCATAATATTTGCACAGAATATAAATAATGCATTTGATATGTGTATGTCTTTTTAAAATATTTATTGAGAACCAGTTAATAGTTTAATTAATCAATTATTTGTTAGTATATATAGGATGACGTTTTTTAGAAGTGCATTATGGTTTGATAAAGCTGAAAAGAGAAAGTGCTCACCTATTTCTATGTTCTACAATAAATTGCAGACTAAAGTTTCGTTTTGTATTTACTTGGAAGCATATTCTTCTTGGATTTTGGATTGATGTGAAGCAATTTTATTTTTTGGTCTGAAAAGACAAGGTTACGCTCCTTCTATACTGTGCTGCTTGATTTACTGACTTTTGGAACTGCCTGGGTAACATCTGCACACTGTGCTTTATATTTTACATGATTTTATGGACTTTTTTCAGTTGTGCAGAGGTTTTTGTTTCATTGCGGTGTTTAGTTTTATTCTTTATTAATATTTAAAAATTGTCCTTATTTTTAGGCTTGTGCCCCGCTTCTGTTTATGGCTTTGTCCAGATTTCTTCCTCTGAGGCTGAGAGGTATAACAAATGTGTCAGGGCCATCACCATCAGCCTGAGACATTCCAAATTGTGACATACGTGTTGCACACCACTCCCCCACATAGTGACTCTGGATGTGTCCAAGCAAGGCAAGGAGCAGTTATGCAAAGTAAGTATGCAGAGTATTCCCCCATCCAAGGTAGACACAAATACTACAGTGGCTTTTCATCTGTCCTTGATTTTGCAGAATGTTCTGGTTTTCTGTCATATTTTATACTGTTGATTTATGCTTAATTCTTATTCACAAAATGCATGTTCTTGCAGTGTCTGTTGCTCTGTGTTTAAGTAGCAATACTTTAATGACCATCAGGTAAGCTTGTCTAAGACTATAAGATGCAAGTAAGCTTTAATAAGCATACTGTTAAAGAATTACCAATATTGAATGCCTTTTTGTTGTTGCCATGCAGAGAATATTTACATAACTAGATAGTGTATAAGCCTTAGGTATTGAAATGCATATGACAGTATTTGTAATAAAGGACAGGATTACAGTATTTTCAGAAGCTCAATAAATTTGTTGGAGACTTGCAGTCATCTTTGCAGGGTTTATCCATAAACTAAACAGAATGTCAATCATGTGTGGTCCATAACCTGTGCAGTAATCCTTTAAGCAAGCTTGTTTCTTGTTTGCTGTTCATTTTTTACTTTGATCATGTTTTCCCCATGAAACAAGTAGATAGCTATTGTCAGGTAGTAGGTCTTTTTTGAATTAAAAACATTTTTACAAGTGGGGGTATCACAGAGATTGCTACTTTCAGCATGTTACTTGATACTTTTATAAAGCTGAATATAAATTATAATTAGAACTACAGTGCAAGGAGAAGTGATTTGAGTTGAGTACTGCTTGTTTTTTATACCTGATTTTGACTGGCATTCCAGTAATGTATTTAAAAATTAATTTATTTTTTCATGCCTCATAACCTTTTTGCTTCCATCTAGATAATAAGTAAGCTGTCCTGTAGCCAATGCATTGAAATATTTTTTTTCCTACAATTCATTTTGTCTTGATTGGACTCTCATAATAACACTTTGGCACCTAGGGCAGCGTATTTAATTAAAGTCACAGTTTTTGTGGTTTTTAACATAGCTCCACCCCTTTCAAGTTGGCCACACACATTTCCAATGGCCCCACCCATTCAGCTGTCTTCTGCAACCCCCCTTTTATTTGAAGTCACCAGCCACCACTGTGTTTATATCAGTATTATGTTGTATATGCTTTGTTCTGATGAACTTTACTTCATGACTGTTGGCCAAATGTGCTTAACAGTTTTGGATTAAAGCTTTCAAACAGTTTTTAAACAGTTCTGGAATTTAAATGTTATGTTGTTGCATTTTATTGACATTGTCATACTGTTCCTTATCTTCACTGAGACTGCACTCTATTTTGGATTATCGATTTTTCTTACATGCTCTTTGCCTCCAGTTTGGTTTTTAGTCTTTTATATGATAGGGTTTGATTTGCTTCCACTCTTTTCTTATAATGTCATTTAAGTAAGAGTGACAGTGTTCATAATAGTGAAGTTATTCATTTATGTTTTGCCTATTGGTTTCAGTCTGCTGCCCTCTGTAAATTTCTATTTGGGAAAGTAGGACATTTTGCAAACCATGGAATTCATTTTGTGCATGATGACAATAGATTTTAGGGGAAAATATAAAAGCTTTAACATTTTTTGTAGTGATGTGAATAGTTGCCCTCAGCCTGAATGCCTAATAAGATCATTGTATTTATGACTGTTATCTTTTAAGTGAATCTCAATGTCATGATTACTACTAAAAGCTTTAATAACTCACACTTACATTCTAACAACTGATGTAGCTTTTACAACTATAGGCAGTGGTGTGGAAGGATTTTCCATACATTAGTAATACGTTTTACACCCTTTTGGTTTTCATGATTCTTTGTTTGAGAAACTGGGCCTTGGGGTAGCCACTAGAAAAAGGATTTACCTGTTATTGTTTTTTATAGAAGTTCCTCCCTTGCTGCTATAGCAAATTATGACTTCTACTTTAATTGATAGCTTTATGAATAGTTGTTCCGCATTGGCTGGTGACTTGAATTCAGCTATGATTAATTTGGTCATGGGTTGCTCAGAGGCCCACCATGATAAAGTATAGTTAGATATGATTACTGAATGCAGTTAGGCAGAAAGTATGAGATTTCTAACTAGAGACTGAAACATTCTAGACATTTTATTTTCATATCTAGAATCCAAGTTACAGTTTAAAGAACAGTTCAGTCTAGTTCTTGATTGGATTATCATTCACTACTTACCTAATAAAGTATATTATCTGAAATAGGCTGCTGATAGATGTTAGAAGATTGCATTCTATATCTGATCTTGGTAATTCTGACTACTTGAGGGTAACAGCAGTCATAAGTGCAAATAGTACTAAGTGTAAGCTTTTTGACAAGATCAGTAGGAAATGATATAAAGCAGATTATCTCCAAATAATAGCAGAATTACCCTCTTGGATTATCTTAGCACTGGGGATTTACCCAAACCTAAATGGAATGGTTTTACTTAAAATTTGATAGTCTTATCAGTTATGTACCTACTACCATAGTGAAACAGTATGCCAAATCTTATCCAATAAGATAGTGTTGGAAAATTCATAAATTAACCAAAATGAAAAAAAAAATCACTGGGAAATATTCCTGTTGTATCCCACTGTTGTTGTTGTTTTTAACCACTGTAGATATAAATAAGCCCAGTGCCAAATCACAGAGACAACTAATTAATAAAATGAAGGCTGAATGTGAAAAATAAGACTAGCTAGTTATGCCAATGACAACATGAAGGACCTCTTTGTTTATGTACACAAATTAAATTCTGCTAAAAATTCAAATACTGTTATTTTAAAAGGAAAATGATGAAAAAAATTACCTCTGATAAGGATGTAGCAAATCACTTCTGCAAGGTCTTCTCAACAGTGGTAAATAGTAATTCTATGCCACAAACTAATTTCTCTTCAACAATTTGGCCTACCTTTGATAGAAGCATTAAGCAGGACCGTTGGCAATCTTGAAGGTAGTCCTTATAACATCCATGGCTATTTTATCAATAAAGTTCATTCAAAGCATATGGTAATACAAGCCCATTTATTCCAGAATTGTTTATCTTCTGAACTTGATTCTGATCTATAGAATGGAACATTTTCATTCCTATTCACAAGGATGGTGACTCGTATATCTAGTAACAATACTCTAGTAAGCTTGACTTGTTCTCTAGGAAACATGTAATCTGTCTTGCCACATAAAAAGCAGGTGCAATCTTTATCTTTAGGGGTTTACGGAAGGCTAATTTACCCAAGATGCATTAATTCAGGGAAGCTCCTGGTTTTCTAAATTGCTAGAGTTTTGTTTTCGATGCTCTTGATATGGGCTTACCTGTTGACCCCTTATGAGGTTTCCATTTCCACACTCTAGGATCATAGGCCAGCTAGTAAGACATAAAATAAAACCTTATATAATAGAATAGATTTCAAACTGTTTGCCTAATAGAATAGTGGTCTCCAGATTTAAAAATCAAATTTCCGAATGTGTGCCTGCCTATAAAGGGGACCTATGGGGTCAACGTTGAATGAGTTTGTAATTATCATTTAATATTTTCATGGTGTATTTATCCTATGTGATTTTATATATATATATATATATATATATATATATATATATATATATGGTATAATAACTTCACAGATTACATAAATTAGCATTTTGAAACAAATAAGATGTAACTATATGAAATTAATCGCAATAGTTTTAGAGTTGCCAACTATTTTCAGAATCCTGACACTTTCAATGACAAAAAGCTATCTTTTCAAATAAATTTTCAAATGTCGACTAAGAAATGATATTCTGTACAAAGCATTATTTGATAGTCATTATTCCTAGGAGAACAGAAGTGCTGAGATCACTCTTTAGTCTTTAGTAAGACCTCACATAAGTACAATGTGTCATTCTGCTGCTACAGTAATCAAGACGTACTTTAACTTTTAAAAGGTTGGAGTTCATTCACTAAAAAAGTACAGTCATAAAGCTGAGTTCCTTTGACACATTACTGGAACTTAATATTTGCATTGTTTTTGAAGGTCTTATCAGATGTGAGCTGACTGAGCCATTTACGTGTCAGAAGAACAGTTTGCTTGATTCCTTGATGAGATTATCATTCACTAGGTACCTATTAAACAACGAGAACAACAGTATTTCCTTAGGAAAGTAAATGTGTGCTACACAAATAAACATTTTTTTTGTTTGCCTATTATCCGGAATAGCCTGTCCATAGATGTAAGGGGATTTGCGCCCTCTAAATGAGTTCAGGCATGAACTAGATGACATTTTCAGTTGATTTCTCTACAAGTGGGATAAACATAGCATTAGTGAATTTAACTGTTCAGGCTGTTACTTATCTTTGGTTGAATACAGAAAAGCTTCACTACATCCTTTGAGCTATCCCTTTCTCAGCTGTTGATGGCGAGGAAAAACAAGCCAAAATTGTTGATGTTATCACCATTCATGCAGGCAGAACCCACTGCCAGTGTTAAATTGGCCTAGCAATGAGCTCAGCTAAAGCAGAAGTGTTGCAATGTTAAATCACTCCGAGTACTGCTCACACATCATACAGCAGCAGGTGTAGTTAAATCACTCCGAGTACTGCTCACACGTCATACAGCAGCAGGTATAGTTAAATCACTCCAAGTACTGCTCACACGTCATACAGCAGCAGGTATAGTTAAATCACTCCGAGTACTGCCCACACATCATACAGCAGCAGGTATATTTAAATCACTCTGAGTACTGTCCACACATCATACAGCAGCAGGTACAGTTAAATCACTCTGAGTACTGCCCACACATCATACAGCAGCAGGTGTAGTTAAATCACTCTGAGTACTGCCCACACATCATACAGCAGCAGGTGTAGTTAAATCACTCTGAGTACTGCCCACACATCATACAGCAGCAGGTGTAGTTAGATCACTCTGAGTACTGCCCACACATCATACAGCAGCAGGTATAGTTAAATCACTCTGAGTACTGCCCACACATCATACAGCAGCAGGTACAGTTAAATCACTCTGAGTACTGCCCACACATCGTACAGCAGGTGTAGTTAAATCACTCTGAGTACTGCCCTTACATCGTACAGCAGCAGGTATAGCTAAATCACTCCGAGTACTGCCCACACATCGTACAGCAGCAGGTATAGTTAAATCACTCTGAGTACTGCCCACACATCATGCAGCAGCAGGTATAGTTAAATCACTCTGAGTACTGCCCACACATCATACAGCAGCAGGTATAGTTAAATCACTCCGAGTACTGCCCACACATCATACAGCAGCAGGTATAGTTAAATCACTCCGAGTACTGCCCACACATCATACAGCAGCAGGTGTAGTTAAATCACTCCGAGTACTGCCCACACATCATACAGCAGCAGGTATAGTTAAATCACTCCGAGTACTGCCCACACATCATACAGCAGCAGGTATAGTTAAATCACTCCGAGTACTGCCCACACATCATACAGCAGCAGGTGTAGTTAAATCACTCCAGTACTGCCCACACATCATACAGCAGCAGGTATAGTTAAATCACTCCGAGTACTGCCCACACATCATACAGCAGCAGGTGTAGTTAAATCACTCCGAGTACTGCCCACACATCATACAGCAGCAGGTATAGTTAAATCACTCTGAGTACTGCCCACACATCATACAGCAGCAGGAATAGTTAAATCACTCCGAGTACTGCCCACACATCGTACAGCAGCAGGTATAGCTAAATCACTCCGAGTACTGCCCACACATCATGCAGCAGCAGGTATAGTTAAATCATTCTGAGTACTGCCCACACATCATACAGCAGCAGGTATAGTTAAATCACTCCGAGTACTGCCCACACATCATACAGCAGCAGGTGTAGTTAAATCACTCTGAGTACTGCCCACACATCGTACAGCAGCAGGTATAGCTAAATCACTCCGAGTACTGCCCACACATCATGCAGCAGCAGGTATAGTTAAATCATTCTGAGTACTGCCCACACATCATACAGCAGCAGGTGTAGTTAAATCACTCCGAGTACTGCCCACACATCATACAGCAGCAGGTGTAGTTAAATCACTCTGAGTACTGCCCACACATCATACAGCAGCAGGTATAGTTAAATCACTCCGAGTACTGCCCACACATCATACAGCAGCAGGTGTAGTTAAATCACTCTGAGTACTGCCCACACATCATACAGCAGCAGGTGTAGTTAAATCACTCTGAGTACTGCCCACACATCATACAGCAGCAGGTACAGTTAAATCACTCTGAGTACTGCCCACACATCATACAGCAGCAGGTGTAGTTAAATCACTCTGAGTACTGCCCACACATCATACAGCAGCAGGTGTAGTTAGATCACTCTGAGTACTGCCCACACATCGTACAGCAGCAGGTGTAGTTAAATCACTCCGAGTACTGCCCACACATCGTACAGCAGCAGTTGTAGTTATATCACTACGAGTACTGCCCACACATCATACAGCAGCAGGTATAGTTAAATCACTCTGAGTACTGCCCACACATCATACAGCAGCAGGTATAGTTAAATCACTCTGAGTACTGCCCACACATCATACAGTAGCAAGTGTAGTTAAATCACTCCGAGTACTGCTCACACGTCATACAGCAGCAGGTATAGTTAAATCACTCCGAGTACTGCCCACACATCATACAGCAGCAGGTATAGTTAAATCACTCTGAGTACTGCCCACACGTCATGCAGCAGCAGGTACAGTTAAATCACTCCGAGTACTGCCCACACATCATGCATCAGCAGGTATAGTTAAATCATTCCAAGTACTGCCCACACATCATACAGCAGCAGGTGTAGTTAAATCACTCTGAGTACTGCCCACACATCATACAGCAGCAGGTGTAGTTAAATCACTCTGAGTACTGCCCACACATCATACAGCAGCAGGTGTAGTTAAATCACTCTGAGTACTGCCCACACATCATACAGCAGCAGGTACAGTTAAATCACTCTGAGTACTGCCCACACATCATACAGCAGCAGGTATAGTTAAATCACTCCAAGTACTGCCCACACATCGTACAGCAGTAGGTGTAGTTAAATCACTCTGAGTACTGCCCACACATCATACAGCAGCAGGTATAGTTAAATCACTCTGAGTACTGCCCACACATCATACAGCAGCAGGTGTAGTTAGATCACTCTGAGTACTGCCCACACATCATACAGAAGCAGGTGTAGTTAAATCACTCTGAGTACTGCCCACACATCATACAGCAGCAGGTATAGTTAAATCACTCCAAGTACTGCCCACACATCGTACAGCAGTAGGTGTAGTTAAATCACTCTGAGTACTGCCCACACATCATACAGCAGCAGGTATAGTTAAATCACTCTGAGTACTGCCCACACATCATACAGCAGCAGGTGTAGTTAGATCACTCTGAGTACTGCCCACACATCGTACAGCAGCAGGTATAGTTAAATCACTCCGAGTACTGCCCACACATCGTACAGCAGCAGGTGTAGTTAGATCACTCTGAGTACTGCCCACACATCATACAGCAGCAGGTGGAGTTAAATCACTCTGAGTACTGCCCACACATCATGCAGCAGCAGGTATAGTTAAATCACTCTGAGTACTGCCCACACATCATACAGCAGCAGGTGTAGTTAAATCACTCTGAGTACTGCCCACACATCATACAGCAGCAGGTGTAGTTAAATCACTCTGAGTACTGCCCACACATCATACAGCAGCAGGTGTAGTTAAATCACTCTGAGTACTGCCCACACATCATACAGCAGCAGGTGTAGTTAAATCACTCTGAGTACTGCCCACACATCATACAGCAGCAGGTGGAGTTAAATCACTCTGAGTACTGCCCACACATCATGCAGCAGCAGGTGTAGTTTAATCACTCTGAGTACTGCCCACACATCATACAGCAGCAGGTGTAGTTAAATCACTCTGAGTACTGCCCACACATCATGCAGCAGCAGGTGTAGTTAAATCACTCTGAGTACTGCCCACACATCATACAGCAGCAGGTGTAGTTAAATCACTCTGAGTACTGCCCACACATCATGCAGCAGCAGGTGTAGTTAAATCACTCTGAGTACTGCCCACACATCATACAGCAGCAGGTGTAGTTAAATCACTCTGAGTACTGCCCACACATCATACAGCAGCAGGTGGAGTTAAATCACTCCGAGTACTGCCCACACATCATACAGCAGCAGGTGTAGTTAAATCACTCCGAGTACTGCCCACACATCATACAGCAGCAGGTATAGTTAAATCACTCCGAGTACTGCCCACACATCATACAGCAGCAGGTGTAGTTAAATCACTCTGAGTACTGCCCACACATCATACAGCAGCAGGTGTAGTTAAATCACTCTGAGTACTGCCCACACATCGTACAGCAGCAGGTACAGTTAAATCACTCTGAGTACTGCCCACACATCATACAGCAGCAGGTGTAGTTAAATCACTCCGAGTACTGCCCACACATCATACAGCAGCAGGTATAGTTAAATCACTCCGAGTACTGCCCACACATCATACAGCAGCAGGTATAGTTAAATCACTCCGAGTACTGCCCACACATCATACAGCAGCAGGTGTAGTTAAATCACTCTGAGTACTGCCCACACATCATACAGCAGCAGGTGTAGTTAAATCACTCAGAGTACTGCCCACATGTCATGCAGCAGCAGGTATAGTTAAATCACTCTGAGTACTGCCCACACATCATACAGCAGCAGGTGTAGTTAAATCACTCCAAGTACTGCCCACACATCATACAGCAGCAGGTATAGTTAAATCACTCCGAGTACTGCCCACATGTCATGCAGCAGCAGGTGTAGTTAAATCACTCCGAGTACTGCCCACACATCATACAGCAGCAGGTGTAGTTAAATCACTCTGAGTACTGCCCACACATCATACAGCAGCAGGTATAGTTAAATCACTCTGAGTACTGCCCACACATCATACAGCAGCAGGTATAGTTAAATCACTCCGAGTACTGCCCACACATCATACAGCAGCAGGTATAGTTAAATCACTCCGAGTACTGCCCACACATCATACAGCAGCAGGTGTAGTTAAATCACTCCGAGTACTGCTCACACGTCATACAGCAGCAGGTATAGTTAAATCACTCCAAGTACTGCTCACACGTCATACAGCAGCAGGTATAGTTAAATCACTCCGAGTACTGCCCACACATCATACAGCAGCAGGTATATTTAAATCACTCTGAGTACTGTCCACACATCATACAGCAGCAGGTACAGTTAAATCACTCTGAGTACTGCCCACACATCATACAGCAGCAGATGTAGTTAAATCACTCTGAGTACTGCCCACACATCATACAGCAGCAGGTGTAGTTAAATCACTCTGAGTACTGCCCACACATCATACAGCAGCAGGTGTAGTTAGATCACTCTGAGTACTGCCCACACATCATACAGCAGCAGGTATAGTTAAATCACTCTGAGTACTGCCCACACATCATACAGCAGCAGGTACAGTTAAATCACTCTGAGTACTGCCCACACATCGTACAGCAGGTGTAGTTAAATCACTCTGAGTACTGCCCTTACATCGTACAGCAGCAGGTATAGCTAAATCACTCCGAGTACTGCCCACACATCGTACAGCAGCAGGTATAGTTAAATCACTCTGAGTACTGCCCACACATCATGCAGCAGCAGGTATAGTTAAATCACTCTGAGTACTGCCCACACATCATAGAGCAGCAGGTATAGTTAAATCACTCCGAGTACTGCCCACACATCATACAGCAGCAGGTATAGTTAAATCACTCCGAGTACTGCCCACACATCATACAGCAGCAGGTGTAGTTAAATCACTCCAAGTACTGCCCACACATCATACAGCAGCAGGTATAGTTAAATCACTCCGAGTACTGCCCACACATCATACAGCAGCAGGTATAGTTAAATCACTCCGAGTACTGCCCACACATCATACAGCAGCAGGTGTAGTTAAATCACTCCGAGTACTGCCCACACATCATACAGCAGCAGGTATAGTTAAATCACTCCGAGTACTGCCCACACATCATACAGCAGCAGGTGTAGTTAAATCACTCCGAGTACTGCCCACACATCATACAGCAGCAGGTATAGTTAAATCACTCCGAGTACTGCCCACACATCGTACAGCAGCAGGTATAGCTAAATCACTCCGAGTACTGCCCACACATCATGCAGCAGCAGGTATAGTTAAATCATTCCGAGTACTGCCCACACATCATACAGCAGCAGGTATAGTTAAATCACTCCGAGTACTGCCCACACATCATACAGCAGCAGGTGTAGTTAAATCACTCTGAGTACTGCCCACACATCGTACAGCAGCAGGTATAGCTAAATCACTCCGAGTACTGCCCACACATCATGCAGCAGCAGGTATAGTTAAATCATTCTGAGTACTGCCCACACATCATACAGCAGCAGGTGTAGTTAAATCACTCCGAGTACTGCCCACACATCATACAGCAGCAGGTGTAGTTAAATCACTCTGAGTACTGCCCACACATCATACAGCAGCAGGTATAGTTAAATCACTCCGAGTACTGCCCACACATCATACAGCAGCAGGTGTAGTTAAATCACTCTGAGTACTGCCCACACATCATACAGCAGCAGGTGTAGTTAAATCACTCTGAGTACTGCCCACACATCATACAGCAGCAGGTACAGTTAAATCACTCTGAGTACTGCCCACACATCATACAGCAGCAGGTGTAGTTAAATCACTCTGAGTACTGCCCACACATCATACAGCAGCAGGTGTAGTTAGATCACTCTGAGTACTGCCCACACATCGTACAGCAGCAGGTGTAGTTAAATCACTCTGAGTACTGCCCACACATCGTACAGCAGCAGTTGTAGTTATATCACTACGAGTACTGCCCACACATCATACAGCAGCAGGTATAGTTAAATCACTCTGAGTACTGCCCACACATCATACAGCAGCAGGTATAGTTAAATCACTCTGAGTACTGCCCACACATCATACAGTAGCAAGTGTAGTTAAATCACTCCGAGTACTGCTCACACGTCAAACAGCAGCAGGTATAGTTAAATCACTCTGAGTACTGCCCACACATCGTACAGCAGCAGATATAGTTAAATCACTCCGAGTACTGCCCACACATCATGCATCAGCAGGTATAGTTAAATCATTCCAAGTACTGCCCACACATCATACAGCAGCAGGTGTAGTTAAATCACTCTGAGTACTGCCCACACATCATACAGCAGCAGGTGTAGTTAAATCACTCTGAGTACTGCCCACACATCATACAGCAGCAGGTGTAGTTAAATCACTCTGAGTACTGCCCACACATCATACAGCAGCAGGTACAGTTAAATCACTCTGAGTACTGCCCACACATCATACAGCAGCAGGTATAGTTAAATCACTCCAAGTACTGCCCACACATCGTACAGCAGTAGGTGTAGTTAAATCACTCTGAGTACTGCCCACACATCATACAGCAGCAGGTATAGTTAAATAACTCTGAGTACTGCCCACACATCATACAGCAGCAGGTGTAGTTAGATCACTCTGAGTACTGCCCACACATCATACAGCAGCAGGTGTAGTTAAATCACTCTGAGTACTGCCCACACATCATACAGCAGCAGGTATAGTTAAATCACTCCAAGTTCTGCCCACACATCGTACAGCAGTAGGTGTAGTTAAATCACTCTGAGTACTGCCCACACATCATACAGCAGCAGGTAAAGTTAAATCACTCTGAGTACTGCCCACACATCATACAGTAGCAGGTGTAGTTAGATCACTCTGAGTACTGCCCACACATCGTACAGCAGCAGGTATAGTTAAATCACTCCGAGTACTGCCCACACATCGTACAGCAGCAGGTGTAGTTAGATCACTCTGAGTACTGCCCACACATCATACAGCAGCAGGTGGAGTTAAATCACTCTGAGTACTGCCCACACATCATGCAGCAGCAGGTATAGTTAAATCACTCTGAGTACTGCCCACACATCATACAGCAGCAGGTGTAGTTAAATCACTCTGAGTACTGCCCACACATCATACAGCAGCAGGTGTAGTTAAATCACTCTGAGTACTGCCCACACATCATACAGCAGCAGGTGTAGTTAAATCACTCTGAGTACTGCCCACACATCATACAGCAGCAGGTGTAGTTAAATCACTCTGAGTACTGCCCACACATCATACAGCAGCAGGTGGAGTTAAATCACTCTGAGTACTGCCCACACATCATGCAGCAGCAGGTGTAGTTTAATCACTCTGAGTACTGCCCACACATCATACAGCAGCAGGTGTAGTTAAATCACTCTGAGTACTGCCCACACATCATGCAGCAGCAGGTGTAGTTAAATCACTCTGAGTACTGCCCACACATCATACAGCAGCAGGTGTAGTTAAATCACTCTGAGTACTGCCCACACATCATGCAGCAGCAGGTGTAGTTAAATCACTCTGAGTACTGCCCACACATCATACAGCAGCAGGTGTAGTTAAATCACTCTGAGTACTGCCCACACATCATACAGCAGCAGGTGGAGTTAAATCACTCCGAGTACTGCCCACACATCATACAGCAGCAGGTGTAGTTAAATCACTCCGAGTACTGCCCACACATCATACAGCAGCAGGTATAGTTAAATCACTCCGAGTACTGCCCACACATCATACAGCAGCAGGTGTAGTTAAATCACTCTGAGTACTGCCCACACATCATACAGCAGCAGGTGTAGTTAAATCACTCTGAGTACTGCCCACACATCATACAGCAGCAGGTACAGTTAAATCACTCTGAGTACTGCCCACACATCATACAGCAGCAGGTGTAGTTAAATCACTCCGAGTACTGCCCACACATCATACAGCAGCAGGTATAGTTAAATCACTCCGAGTACTGCCCACACATCATACAGCAGCAGGTATAGTTAAATCACTCCGAGTACTGCCCACACATCATACAGCAGCAGGTGTAGTTAAATCACTCTGAGTACTGCCCACACATCATACAGCAGCAGGTGTAGTTAAATCACTCAGAGTACTGCCCACATGTCATGCAGCAGCAGGTATAGTTAAATCACTCTGAGTACTGCCCACACATCATACAGCAGCAGGTATAGTTAAATCACTCCGAGTACTGCCCACACATCATACAGCAGCAGGTATAGTTAAATCACTCCGAGTACTGCCCACACATCATACAGCAGCAGATGTAGTTAAATCACTCTGAGTACTGCCCACACATCATACAGCAGCAGGTGTAGTTAAATCACTCTGAGTACTGCCCACACATCATACAGCAGCAGGTGTAGTTAAATCACTCTGAGTACTGCCCACACATCATACAGCAGCAGGTGTAGTTAAATCACTCTGAGTACTGCCCACACATCATACAGCAGCAGGTATAGTTAAATCCCTATGAGTACTGCCCACACATCATACAGCAGCAGGTATAGTTAAATCACTCTGAGTACTGCCCACACATCATACAGCAGCAGGTGTAGTTAAATCACTCTGAGTACTGCCCACATGTCATGCAGCAGCAGGTGTAGTTAAATCACTCTGAGTACTGCCCACATGTCATGCAGCAGCAGGTGTAGTTAGATCACTCTGAGTACTGCCCACACATCATACAGCAGCAGGTGTAGTTAAATCACTCTGAGTACTGCCCACACATCATACAGCAGCAGGTGTAGTTAGATCACTCTGAGTACTGCCCACACATCATACAGCAGCAGGTGTAGTTAAATCACTCTGAGTACTGCCCACACATCATACAGCAGCAGGTGTAGTTAAATCACTCGAGTACTGCCCACATGTCATGCAGCAGCAAGTGTAGTTAAATCACTCTGAGTACTGCCCACACATCATGCAGCAGCAGGTGTAGTTAAATCACTCTGAGTACTGCCCACACATCATACAGCAGCAGGTACAGTTAAATCACTATGAGTACTGCCCACACATCATACAGCAGCAGGTGTAGTTAAATCACTCTGAGTACTGCCCACACATCGTACAGCAGCAGGTGTAGTTAAATCACTCTGAGTACTGCCCACACATCATACAGCAGCAGGTGTAGTTAAATCACTCTGAGTACTGCCCACACATCGTACAGCAGCAGGTACAGTTAAATCACTCCGAGTACTGCCCACACATCATACAGCAGCAGGTATAGTTAAATCACTCCGAGTACTGCCCACACATCATACAGCAGCAGGTATAGTTAAATCACTCTGAGTACTGCCCACACATCATACAGCAGCAGGAATAGTTAAATCACTCCGAGTACTGCCCACACATCGTACAGCAGCAGGTATAGCTAAATCACTCCGAGTACTGCCCACACATCATGCAGCAGCAGGTATAGTTAAATCATTCCGAGTACTGCCCACACATCATACAGCAGCAGGTATAGTTAAATCACTCCGAGTACTGCCCACACATCATACAGCAGCAGGTGTAGTTAAATCACTCTGAGTACTGCCCACACATCGTACAGCAGCAGGTATAGCTAAATCACTCCGAGTACTGCCCACACATCATGCAGCAGCAGGTATAGTTAAATCATTCTGAGTACTGCCCACACATCATACAGCAGCAGGTGTAGTTAAATCACTCCGAGTACTGCCCACACATCATACAGCAGCAGGTGTAGTTAAATCACTCTGAGTACTGCCCACACATCATACAGCAGCAGGTATAGTTAAATCACTCCGAGTACTGCCCACACATCATACAGCAGCAGGTGTAGTTAAATCACTCTGAGTACTGCCCACACATCATACAGCAGCAGGTGTAGTTAAATCACTCTGAGTACTGCCCACACATCATACAGCAGCAGGTACAGTTAAATCACTCTGAGTACTGCCCACACATCATACAGCAGCAGGTGTAGTTAAATCACTCTGAGTACTGCCCACACATCGTACAGCAGCAGTTGTAGTTATATCACTACGAGTACTGCCCACACATCATACAGCAGCAGGTATAGTTAAATCACTCTGAGTACTGCCCACACATCATACAGCAGCAGGTATAGTTAACTCACTCTGAGTACTGCCCACACATCATACAGTAGCAAGTGTAGTTAAATCACTCCGAGTACTGCTCACACGTCAAACAGCAGCAGGTATAGTTAAATCACTCTGAGTACTGCCCACACATCGTACAGCAGCAGATATAGTTAAATCACTCCGAGTACTGCCCACACATCATGCATCAGCAGGTATAGTTAAATCATTCCAAGTACTGCCCACACATCATACAGCAGCAGGTGTAGTTAAATCACTCTGAGTACTGCCCACACATCATACAGCAGCAGGTGTAGTTAAATCACTCTGAGTACTGCCCACACATCATACAGCAGCAGGTGTAGTTAAATCACTCTGAGTACTGCCCACACATCATACAGCAGCAGGTGTAGTTAAATCACTCTGAGTACTGCCCACACATCATACAGCAGCAGGTGTAGTTAGATCACTCTGAGTACTGCCCACACATCGTACAGCAGCAGGTATAGTTAAATCACTCCGAGTACTGCCCACACATCGTACAGCAGCAGGTGTAGTTAGATCACTCTGAGTACTGCCCACACATCATACAGCAGCAGGTGGAGTTAAATCACTCTGAGTACTGCCCACACATCATGCAGCAGCAGGTATAGTTAAATCACTCTGAGTACTGCCCACACATCATACAGCAGCAGGTGTAGTTAAATCACTCTGAGTACTGCCCACACATCATACAGCAGCAGGTGTAGTTAAATCACTCTGAGTACTGCCCACACATCATACAGCAGCAGGTGTAGTTAAATCACTCTGAGTACTGCCCACACATCATACAGCAGCAGGTGTAGTTAAATCACTCTGAGTACTGCCCACACATCATACAGCAGCAGGTGGAGTTAAATCACTCTGAGTACTGCCCACACATCATGCAGCAGCAGGTGTAGTTTAATCACTCTGAGTACTGCCCACACATCATACAGCAGCAGGTGTAGTTAAATCACTCTGAGTACTGCCCACACATCATGCAGCAGCAGGTGTAGTTAAATCACTCTGAGTACTGCCCACACATCATACAGCAGCAGGTGTAGTTAAATCACTCTGAGTACTGCCCACACATCATGCAGCAGCAGGTGTAGTTAAATCACTCTGAGTACTGCCCACACATCATACAGCAGCAGGTGTAGTTAAATCACTCTGAGTACTGCCCACACATCATACAGCAGCAGGTGTAGTTAAATCACTCCGAGTACTGCCCACACATCATACAGCAGCAGGTGTAGTTAAATCACTCCGAGTACTGCCCACACATCATACAGCAGCAGGTATAGTTAAATCACTCCGAGTACTGCCCACACATCATACAGCAGCAGGTGTAGTTAAATCACTCTGAGTACTGCCCACACATCATACAGCAGCAGGTGTAGTTAAATCACTCTGAGTACTGCCCACACATCGTACAGCAGCAGGTACAGTTAAATCACTCTGAGTACTGCCCACACATCATACAGCAGCAGGTGTAGTTAAATCACTCCGAGTACTGCCCACACATCATACAGCAGCAGGTATAGTTAAATCACTCCGAGTACTGCCCACACATCATACAGCAGCAGGTATAGTTAAATCACTCCGAGTACTGCCCACACATCATACAGCAGCAGGTGTAGTTAAATCACTCTGAGTACTGCCCACACATCATACAGCAGCAGGTGTAGTTAAATCACTCAGAGTACTGCCCACATGTCATGCAGCAGCAGGTATAGTTAAATCACTCTGAGTACTGCCCACACATCATACAGCAGCAGGTGTAGTTAAATCACTCCAAGTACTGCCCACACATCATACAGCAGCAGGTATAGTTAAATCACTCCGAGTACTGCCCACATGTCATGCAGCAGCAGGTGTAGTTAAATCACTCCGAGTACTGCCCACACATCATACAGCAGCAGGTGTAGTTAAATCACTCTGAGTACTGCCCACACATCATACAGCAGCAGGTATAGTTAAATCACTCTGAGTACTGCCCACACATCATACAGCAGCAGGTATAGTTAAATCACTCCGAGTACTGCCCACACATCATACAGCAGCAGGTATAGTTAAATCACTCCGAGTACTGCCCACACATCATACAGCAGCAGATGTAGTTAAATCACTCTGAGTACTGCCCACACATCATACAGCAGCAGGTGTAGTTAAATCACTCTGAGTACTGCCCACACATCATACAGCAGCAGGTGTAGTTAAATCACTCTGAGTACTGCCCACACATCATACAGCAGCAGGTGTAGTTAAATCACTCTGAGTACTGCCCACACATCATACAGCAGCAGGTATAGTTAAATCCCTATGAGTACTGCCCACACATCATACAGCAGCAGGTATAGTTAAATCACTCTGAGTACTGCCCACACATCATACAGCAGCAGGTGTAGTTAAATCACTCTGAGTACTGCCCACATGTCATGCAGCAGCAGGTGTAGTTAAATCACTCTGAGTACTGCCCACATGTCATGCAGCAGCAGGTGTAGTTAGATCACTCTGAGTACTGCCCACACATCATACAGCAGCAGGTGTAGTTAAATCACTCTGAGTACTGCCCACACATCATACAGCAGCAGGTGTAGTTAGATCACTCTGAGTACTGCCCACACATCATACAGCAGCAGGTGTAGTTAAATCACTCTGAGTACTGCCCACACATCATACAGCAGCAGGTGTAGTTAAATCACTCCGAGTACTGCCCACATGTCATGCAGCAGCAAGTGTAGTTAAATCACTCTGAGTACTGCCCACACATCATGCAGCAGCAGGTGTAGTTAAATCACTCTGAGTACTGCCCACACATCATACAGCAGCAGGTACAGTTAAATCACTATGAGTACTGCCCACACATCATACAGCAGCAGGTGTAGTTAAATCACTCTGAGTACTGCCCACACATCGTACAGCAGCAGGTGTAGTTAAATCACTCTGAGTACTGCCCACACATCATACAGCAGCAGGTGTAGTTAAATCACTCTGAGTACTGCCCACACATCGTACAGCAGCAGGTACAGTTAAATCACTCCGAGTACTGCCCACACATCATACAGCAGCAGGTATAGTTAAATCACTCCGAGTACTGCCCACACATCATACAGCAGCAGGTGTAGTTAAATCACTCTGAGTACTGCCCACACATCATACAGCAGCAGGTATAGTTAAATCACTCCGAGTACTGCCCACACATCATACAGCAGCAGGTGTAGTTAAATCACTCTGAGTACTGCCCACACATCGTACAGCAGCAGGTGTAGTTAAATCACTCTGAGTACTGCCCACACATCGTACAGCAGCAGGTATAGTTAAATCACTCCGAGTACTGCCCACACATCGTACAGCAGCAGGTGGAGTTAAATACTGCCCACACATCATGCAGCAGCAGGTGTAGTTAGATCACTCCGAGTACTGCCCACACATCATACAGCAGCAGGTGTAGTTAGATCACTCTGAGTACTGCCCACACATCATACAGCAGCAGGTGTAGTTAAATCACTCTGAGTACTGCTCACACATCATACAGCAGCAGGTGTAGTTAGATCACTCTGAGTACTGCCCACATGTCATGCAGCAGTAGGTATAGTTAAATCACTCCGAGTACTGCCCACATGTCATGCAGCAGCAGGTGTAGTTAGATCACTCTGAGTACTGCCCACACATCATACAGCAGCAGGTATAGTTAAATCACTCTGAGTACTGCCCACACATCGTACAGCAGCAGGTATAGTTAAATCACTCCGAGTACTGCCCACACATCATACAGCAGCAGGTGTAGTTAAATCACTCTGAGTACTGCTCACACATCATACAGCAGCAGGTGTAGTTAGATTACTCTGAGTACTGCCCACATGTCATGCAGCAGTAGGTATAGTTAAATCACTCCGAGTACTGCCCACATGTCATGCAGCAGCAGGTGGAGTTAAATCACTCTGAGTACTGCCCACACATCATGCAGCAGCAGGTATAGTTAAATCACTCTGAGTACTGCCCACACATCATACAGCAGCAGGTGTAGTTAAATCACTCTGAGTACTGCCCACACATCATACAGCAGCAGGTGTAGTTAAATCACTCTGAGTACTGCCCACACATCATACAGCAGCAGGTGTAGTTAAATCACTCTGAGTACTGCCCACACATCATACAGCAGCAGGTGTAGTTAAATCACTCTGAGTACTGCCCACACATCATACAGCAGCAGGTGTAGTTAAATCACTCTGAGTACTGCCCACATGTCATGCAGCAGCAGGTGTAGTTAAATCACTCTGAGTACTGCCCACACATCATACAGCAGCAGGTGCAAGAACACAAGACCCAAATGACATATAAAGAAAATAAGCTGCTACCATTAAACAAGCTGATACTCAAGATTTCATATAGCTGAGACTAAAAATGGGCAGATGCTAGGATGCAATAGAGGATGTCTGTACAAACAAAAGTGCTTTCAGCTCAGGGATATGAACTGCCTGAGAAACTATCAGTCATGGGGAGTCTACAACAGGAAGTCAAACATGCATCTGTCAGAACAGCTGAACTTAATTACTAGAACTATTCTGAATGTGACATTGCTCCAGTCTGTGAATTGCCTGACCTTTCTAATATTCCTTACATTGATTTCACCCTACCTGGTATGTCTACATCATTGAGTGACCTATCATACCTGTGAAGTAGAAAGACAATGATAATTACACATAATTATAGGTGCTATACACTTGTGTGTGTGTGTGTGTGTGTGTGTGTGTGTGTGTGTGTGTGTGTGTGTGTGTGTGTGTGTGTGTGTGTGTGTGTGTGTGTGCGTGCACATATATTACAGATCCAACCCCCCCACACACACACACACACATATATATATCTATAGAGATGGATAAGTATATAGATATATACGGGTCTATGTCATAACATCAGCTTTTCTGAAAGTTGAACTGCATATGGTCAAGGTCATATAATCAACTTTCCTAAAAGCTGAAGTATTTTGTACTAAGACCCCTCTACAGTGGGGATCAGGAATTTGCCCTTTTCCCCACTGTAGTGTGATCTTAGAACTGGTGTATATAATATGCAGGGTGTGTGGGGCTACAGGGGATCCCTTGCAGGAGCACAGAATATGGTTGTTTTCTATTTCAGAAAGTCAGTCATATAGTATCCACCATATGCAGCTCAACTTCCCAAAAATTTGAGGTTGTGATATGTGACATATGTATGTATATATATATATATATATATATATATATATATATATATATATATATATATGTATATATATGTGTGTGTGTGTGTGTGTGTGTGTGTGTGTGTGTGTGTGTGTGTGTGTGTGTGTGTGTGTGTGTGTGTGTGTATAATATATATATATATATATATATATATATATATATAGATATATAGATATATAGATATATAGATATAGATATAGATATACACCTACATATATGTGTGTGTGTGTGTGTGTGTGTGTGTGTGTGTGTGTGTGTGTGTGTGTGTGTATATATATATATATATATATATATATATATATATATATATATATATATATATATATATATATATATATATATATATATATATATATATATATATATATATATAGGGTCTACTGAATGCCGAACCGCCCGATTCACCGACAGGAAATGACCGACGCCAGAAACCCGACAACACACAAACCCGACAACGCGAAACACCGAACACCATAACACCGACACACTACACGTCAACAACACAGTACACTACAACACATATCCACTAGCCCTAACCCAAACCCTAACCCTAAGGTCCGACACTACCGCACACTCCCTACCTGCACCCTAACCCTAACTCACTTACACACCCCAAACCCCAAGCTCCGACACTACACACACACTCCTACCTGCACCCTAACCCTAACTCACTTACACACCCCAAACCCCAAGCTCCGACACTACCGCACACTCCCTACCTGCACCCTAACCCTAACTCACTTACACACCCCAAACCCCAAGCTCCGACACTACCGCACACTCCCTACCTGCACCCTAACCCTAACTCACTTACACACCCCAAACCCCAAGCTCCGACACTACCGCACACTCACCTATCACACACCCTAACCCTACATCCCTGAGTATTCAACACTTACCTGTCCGCTCCCTACTCCTACATCCCTCACTATCGCATACTTACCAGGTCGCGCTTACACATTCCCCTTGTCGGTCTTCCGTCTGCCGGGATTCGAGCGTGTCGGTCAACTGCGTTGTCGGGTTTCTGGCGTCGGTCATTTCCCTGTCGGTGAATCGGCGGTTCGGGCATTCGAAGTAGACCCATATATAGATATATATATGTGTGTATATATATATATATATATATATATATATATATATATATATATATATATATATATATGTATATATATATATATATATATATATATATATATATATATATATATGTATACACACACACAAACACACACACACACATACACACACACACACACACACACACACACACACACACACACACGTTTTTTATATATATATATATATATATATATATATATATTTTTTTTTTTTCTTCTTCGTTCGACTGTTCACATTAGAGGTCGCCACAGTGGATCATCTGTTTCCATTTCTTCCTGTCCTCTGCATTTTGCTCTGTCATACCAACCACCTGCATGTTCTCTGTTACCCATCCATAAACATTATCTTAGGCCTTCCTCTTTTCCTATTCCCTGCCAGGTCCATCCTTAGCATCCTTTTCATAATATACCCAGCATCTCTCTTCAGCGCATATCCAAACCAAAGCAATCTCACCTCTTTGGCTTTGTCTCCCAACAGTCCAACCTGTGCTGACCCTCTAATATGCTGATTGGTAATCCTGTCCATCCTTGTCACACCCAGTGCAAATCTTATCATCTTTAACTTTGCCACGTCCAGCTCTGAATCCAGCCTTTTTGTCAGCCCATGGTCTCCAGCCCATATAACATAGCTGGTCTCACTACCTTCTTGTAGACCTTCCCTTTCATTCTTACTGGTACTCGTCTGTCACAAATAACTCCTGACACTCTTCTCCACCCACTCCACCCTGCCTGTACTCTCTTCTTCACCTCTCTTCCACACTCACCATTACTCTGAACTGTTGATCCCAAGTATTTAAACTCATCCACCTTCGCCATTTCTACTCCCTGCATTCTCACCATACCTGTATTCTCCCTGTCATTCACACATATATATTCTATTTTAGTCCTGCTGACCTTCATTCCTCTCCTCTCTAGAGCATAGCTCCACCTCTCCAGGGTCTCCTCAACCTGTTCCCTACTCTCACTACAGATCACAATGTCATCTGAAAACATCATAGTCCATGGGGACTCCTGTCTGATCTCATCTGTCAACCTGTCCATCACCATTGCAAATAAGAAAGGGCTCAGAGCTGATCCTTGATGTAATCCCACTTCCACCTTAAATGCATCCGTCACTCTCACAGAAGACCTCACCACTACCACACTACCCTCATAAATATCCTGTACCACTCTTACATACTTCTCTGCCACTCCCAACTTCCTCATACAGTACCAGAACCCCTCTCTAGGCACCTTATCATATGTTTTGTCCAAGTCCACAAAGACACAATGCAACTTCTTCTGACCTTCTCTATATTTCTCCATCAACTGTCTCAGAGCAAACATCGCATCTGTAGTGCTCTTTCTGGGCATAAAACCATACTGCTGATCATTAATCATCACCTCCCATCTTAACCTTGCTTCCACTACTCTTTCCCATATACCCCCACACACACACACACACACACATACACACATACACACACACACACACACACACACACACACACACACACACACACACACACACACACACACACACACACACACACACACACACACACATATATATATATATATCTACGGGACTCCAGAATTTGGTTGACATGCTTGTTGTTCAACACCTGATCTATCAACCGTAGTCGATCGACATATTCAGATGGTTGACAGGCTTGCAAGATCGACTATTCCTGGGTTGGGAGAATTTTCCCTTTCCCTAAGGATTGTATGATCTCGGAGTTAGTATATTTAATTAGCATGGGGTGTGGGGGGCACAACCTTTGACATTTTGCTGTTTTGATCAATGTAAGTAAGTAATCCTAAAAACACACACACACACACACACATATATATATTTATATATATATATATATATATATATATATATATATATATATATATATATATAGTTTACAGTCAAAATGTTGACATTCAGTTGCACGACAGCTTCCTCCTCGAACATGGTAGGAGTGACAGTCGGAATGTCGGTGTTCATGTGTACGTCCATTCAGAAGGAAGTACACAAGGCAGGGACTCAAAGCCTGGTTGGCAATGGGAGTTGCTAACATTAAGACTGACAGAAAGTTGTCGATCTTGTTGCATCGACCATACAACCTACTTAATATGTATGAGTCGAGGATATGCATCGAGGAAATCACCGTTCGCGGTTGTGCTTTTTGTTCTTTTGATAGTAAACCTATAAATATATATATATATATATATATATATATATATATATATATGTAGAGAGAGAGAGAGAGAGAGACATATATTTAGTATTTAAAAATTCACAACCATATGATAAATGTTTAACAACAGATAACACATGTAAAAGTGAATGCAATGAAACACAATACTGAAATAATTGAAAATACAATTACATTAACACACTAAATTTAACCTTTCCAACTGTAGTGCATTGGCTAATTTATAAGAATAATTTAGAGCCTAAAAACTTATAATCACGAATGAAAAAGGCAACAAGCATGTTAAGGTTAGATAGATATGTCTCCTGTATCCCATGGGTCAGCAGTCCCTGTCCATTGCATCCTCTCATCAGTGTAGTCTTCCATCAATGGAATGCCCAAAACCCTCCAGGGTACCTACTCAGCAAAGGCATTGTTTACACTCCCTGAAGGTCACCATCAGTGGAGCTTTCCATTTCACAGCAATGAAGGACCATACCCCAGAGGTATATACCTGACCCAGGTATAAAAAGCGTAACTCTTGACAAAGTACCATGTATCAAGGACAAGATGAAGGGGTGGTGCTAAGAAACCTCCTCACTCTGTGTTTTCTTTACGACCGGGGGACTGACTCAGAACTTGTGAACAGTATCTATACTCCTAGCCCCACATATGTTACATGGGTGAGCAGTTATATTTGCTGATGCAGATCCAAGCTGCAGTAATCCATAACCCCCTAGTCAAAACAGAAGTAGGTTTTCATAAACATATGGCCAGTTCCTAAACTGGGTTACCATGCAGTATAACTTATTAATTGTTCTGTCAATGCATACTGGATCAAAGCAGTGTATATTTTCCCTAAACATGCCCCTAGCTTTTGTTATCTGTTTATACAGCAGGAGAGACTACATCTGTCCCATTTTAAACTTTATGTGAGTGCTGTTCTTAAGCCCGGTACTGTGAGTGTCAGTCAATGTAGGCAATGGGGCTTACCCTATTTTTTTTCTTGATGAGGAATCCATAACACAATACCTGAGAGTTAGATATTTCCAGTGATCCCTCGTTGATAAACTCCATTTGGATTGGAGATAATTGAAAGAGGCAAATACCATCTTGCCTTCAATCTCCTGCATAAGGCCACCTAGCCAATGTATACCTTTAATATCCCAACCCTTTTCTCTTACTGGATGGTCTCACATTCTTATTATAGGGTAGCCCCAAAGGAGGATCAAAGCGCTCCAAATAACAGTTGTGGAAAGAAAACTAGTCAATATCTGGATAATGGTCGACGTTTCTGCTAGGTGATGCCAGTATGGCAGCTCCCTAAGGCCTTTCTCATACCAAGTAATAGCCCACAGTCACTCAGATCTGAAAATGGCAGCTTCAATCTCAGCATGGTTATCTAGGTGCAATAGTGTTAAGCTTGCACTAAACAAGTGCCAGTCTGGCAATCCTAATCCAAGTTGCCACACAGGCAGTCTGATAATCCTAGATCTGAATCCCTGCCTGAGATTATTCCATATAAAGCACAAGATAAGTGTAGCGATTGTTTTACGCCAGTAGTTCATATGTAGCCTGGGTATGTGCCTGTACTGGTAATATAGCAATGGTGCTACAAACATTTAGACTAGTGCAACTCTTCACATCAGCAGAAAGCAGTGTTTAGACCAGGAATGAGCCAATAAAAACAGCTTCCTCCACTGGGTTTCTAAATTATGAGCTGACATTGTAACCATGTCAGGGTGCAAGATGATACCTAGGTATTTCAGGAAACTGTTGCACCACATGAAGGCTAGCTTCTCTGCAGATTTCTGTAGTCTCCTTTCTTTAGGTTTAGTCTTAGCCCAGACAGACTTTAAACTCCCCCAAGATGTTCAGAAAGAACTGAGGATCACTCACAGGGTTCTGGAAGAGCACCATGCAATCATCAGCAAAGAATAAGGCTTGAGTTACCACGCCTTCAGGTTCCATCCTTTCAGTGGCCTTGGCAATTCAGAACCGTATTTGGCGGTTCAATGGCCAGGAGGAATGGGGCTGGGAGAATGGGAATCCTTGACGAATGCTCATTGTTGGGGGTAAAAAAAACTAGATATCACCTATTACTGCTGTTATAGGGTTGGAATAGCAAGCTTGGATAGAACATATGTAGACTTCTGGGATCCCACTGAGTCACACTTTCCCATAGATATTTCCACTTATAGTGTCAAAGGCTTGCTCAAAATTCAGCAGAAATGCCACTGCTGGTTCTGGAGCATGGGTGAGGCCTGGCACTATAGAAGGAGGGTTCTCAAGCACTCAGTGTACCTTAAATAAACCCTGCTTGTGTGGGCAAAACCAGAGATGACAAGACTGAGTTAAGTCTGTTAGCCAATACGTGGGCATAAATCTTAACATTGACATGAATTAGGGGATATAGACCTGAAATTAGAGAATAGCTTCAGATCTTTATTGGGAATGACAACAGTGAAAGAAGCATTTGAGAAGTAGTTAGGTGTCCCTTTTCCTCAAACCCCATGAAATAAAGCTTTCAGAGGTTCCAGAAATACAGGGTGCAGTACTTTATATGTTTCAGCATGAAACCCATCAAATCCTGCAGTTTTGCTAGACAGTATGCATTGGATGGCTCATGGCACTGTATTTCCTGTTTGGTCAGTTTGTTGGACCAGGTAGTCAGTGTGTTGGGAAGAAGTAGTGGGAAGAAAGAGGTGCAATAATGGCAAATTCTTTTACTGTACTTACTTTGTCCTCATAGCACACATGAAAACATTGGTTGTATCTACTCTTAATCAATGTTTTTCACATTATGCTTAATCTGGTATAGTTATTTAAACTGTAGATGTTTTTGTATTATTTTAAAAGATTGTAAAATTATTGCTCTTAAAATGTTTTTGTAATATTTTGAATCTCCCCAGACCTCCGATGAAAATGGGCACCTACCCAGTGGGACTTTCCCGGTAATCAAATGCCACTAAATAAATAAATAAATAAACAAATAAATAAATAAATAAATAAAGTTGTCTTGGTGATATAGGGTCCATCAACATTTCAAAAAAGGCTCTTCTGTTCTAGTTGCCACCCTGCCTATCTCTTGGTCCAGTATTTTAGGTAAAATAGTTTGTTGTTGTTTATGCCGTGTCTGGAGAGCTAAACATTTAGATGGACAATTACCCTGAACCAGGAACGAGTTCTTAAGAGGTGCAGATAAAGGTGTGCCTGCTCATATTTCAGTGGACATAATTGCTTGTGGGCCTGTTCATAACATCATAGTACCTGGTAGTACCAGAACGTACTACTCTTACACAGAAAGAACACCTCATTCACTGGTCTCTCAGGAGCATTCATTTTTACACCCAGGCTAGCCATTAGCTTCACCTTTGCTGCCAAACATAATGTTTTAAGGTCTAGCTTTAATATGTCCCATCAAACCATCCTAGGGAAGGATGCCAGTGGATTCCTGTCAAGAAAGAGTTGCAACCTATTGTGTATGTCTTCTACTAAACTTTTATCTTGAAAGATAAGTGGGTCAGCTCTCCAAGTCTTGTTTTGTCCTACCTCAGCTAGGGCTAGAAATATGCACACTACTGCAGCATGGTCAGTAAATGGTGCTGACATTATCTCAACATTAACCTCCTGTAGTAAGCTATTCATTGATGCTATCTGATAATCAAGCCTACTAATGTGCAGAGTGTTAGGGGTAATGTAGGTGAACCTGTGTTCTTCTGGTTGTAAATATCACCAAACATCCTTTAGCCCCAGGCTGCCATTGTAATGATTAGTAACTTTTTGTTTTAGAGTGTGCTTTTCAGAGTGGGGGAATGTTCTATCCCTGACAAGAGTCGAGTCACATTAAAGTCACCTCCTAGCAAGAGAGCAGATTTGGGAAAGATAAGTGATTCTAGGGAGGCAAATATCTCTTTAAAGAAGGATGGGTGGTTTGTATTGGGAACATATATATTGGCTAAGGTGATAGGACCATGTCTGGTTGCAGACATTGCCCATATGGGCCTACCTTCCCCAAAATGATGTTTTTCTTTTCTAGTCCAACCTGGAGATTTCTTAGCTGACATAATAACTCCAGCTTTGGCATGCACATTCAAATTAGAGTACTGGTCATAGCAAGTTTACATTCCCTGAAAAAACATAACATCAGTGACAAATTTGTTTAATTAATGCTGTATAACATTATGCTTGATTTTACAGTTTAAATCACATACATTAACAGTTACATAAGCAACCATATACATAAAAGTAAATAACAGAAAATCTGAAACACAACCCATCTCTCTCACCAAAATCACTGAGATCCAAGATAAAACTTACTAAGTGTAAGAGTCTAAGGTGGTCCATGAACTCAGGAACACCAAATGGAGCTGTATGAGGACTGATGCTGTGTCTCAGAATGCATAGTTACTCAGGAAGTAACTAGATATCCCCCCTATTTTCTTGGCTATGGTAGTGTATGTCGCCAGCAAATAAATGTTTATTATGCTACTGCTAGTTTATGTCACTTTATCCATATCTTGGTTTGCCATCACTTTAATTTGATTTGTTATCTTTAGGAAATTTTTAATTTCTTGTACCTGTACTACTGTTATCATGATTAAGACTTGCAGAATCTGATACATAAATATCCTGTCTAGGCTCCCCATTGTCTTCAACTATGTCATTCAAGGCACACAAGGGATCTTCAGCTCTCTTTAGGTTCTATACTGAAAGGAAATGATTATTCATATCTGGAGTGTTCCAGCCTAATAATGCTATAGCCACTGCTTGGTCAGATTGCTTCCTGGTCCTGGTGGCAGGGCTTCCTGGCTGCTTGACAGCCATTCACTGTGGGAGGAGCAGGACTAACAAAATTTAAGATGAACAAGATAACATTACATATTCAGGACCTACACTACTCCTGGCTGTTAACTATATGATGTTTTAGCAGAATCAGTCCTCCTCCTGGAGAAATAAGATGCCAGTACTCAGTCTTAAAAGTTTTATTTAATGAAATAGTGTTCTTGTCAAAAGACTATTCGGTAGTACAGAATTTTCTCAGTGCTATATAAGGCTAACATGAGGGGAGGGGTTAGTATGTGAATGGCTAGGAGAAATGTGGTTCTTCATTTTAGTGTCCTTAGCTGGCCAATGGGGTGGGTGGATTATTATTCTCAATGTTTTATGTCTTTAACTGGAAATGGGGTGACTGGATTATTATTCTCAATTTGATGAAATCATGTATAGTTCAGAATTCCACAAGTGGATATCATGTTACTTATGTTTTATTGATAATATATTTATGAGAAGGAGACAAGGAAAAGTTACAGGCTTTCTATGAAAATAAATGTGATTAAATCTCAGGGAATTAGACACATATGCTTCTAAAGAAAGTAGAGACTTTACAAACAACCTTCACAACTTACAGAAGGACTTCCTTACTATGGGATACAGCAAAAGAATGCTACATTATATCTTAGAAACAATAAAAAAATTTCAAAGTGAATAACAACCCAGCTGTTTTAGACCAATTCTGGAGTTTAATTATTGATCCTGCTGAATCTAGTTCTGTTTGTAGTGAAAATGTCACTCCCCTGTCCCTGCCACATATACCCCAAAGTATCCCTAATATCATTCCCCACTTAGTCTCTCAGAGGAACAGGTCTTAAACACCCTCTCCAAAGCCAAAAACACAGCCTCTATGGGACCAGACAACATCCCGGGCTGTGTTCTACATGGATTAAAACAGAAATTAGCATCACGATTGGGCATGATTTTTCAATCACAGCTTAAGCACTGGCATTGTCCCAGCAGAATGGAAAACAGCTACCGTCATCTCTTTGCACAAAGGGAGTGCATCCACGGACTCTGGGAACTATAGACCCATTAGCCTGCCCAGCCTTGTCTGCAAGGCCATGGAATGAATAGGCTCTTAGGTTCATAGGTTTATACTAGGCTATCTGCCCTAAGGCATTTATAAGCCTAGCCCAAAGTTTTGTGGCTTACGCCACCCCTTATATGAAAAAATACTGTACCCATTTGTTTGTTGTGCCTCTGTCCAGCAGCGACACCGAGATGATCTCCCATCCACAGGTCAAGATTTCTCTTGAACAGAGCCAGCGAGGTGCTCTGCCTCACATGGACCGGGATTTTATTCCACAGCATAGGGAGTCTCTGAGTGATAAATCTATCCCTCCAGCATGTCCTATTTATATCCATGCTAAGGTTTAAGTCGCTTGCTCTAGTGGTTTTGGTGGATTTGGATTTTTTGAGGTGGAGCATGTCCATTAATTCCGGGCTGGACATGGCCTTGTATGTCAGGCACATGTCACCTCTGAGCAGATGGTATGCGACTGAATAGAGCTGGAGTTTCTTCAATCTGGCAGCATATGACAGATTTTGGAGTCCCTTTATCCTTTTGGTGAGGAACTTTTGGGGTCTCTCCAATTGCTGCAGATGCCGGGTGAGATACATCCCGAATGGGGCATTGTACTCGATCATTGGTCTGATAAGTGAAGAGTACAGGGGAACAATGACCTCACTAGATCTGGATGTGAATCCCTTCATGATCAGGTGGGCAATGTAGAAGGTCCTTCTAACCACTTTAGCAATGTGAGTGTCAAAAGAAAGGCCACTGTCAACCTGGGTCCCCAGGTCCCTGATAACCTCTTCTGTGCTTAGTGGATTGCCACCTATATGGTAGCTTGGGGTTACCTTGTTTTTCCCGAAGGGTATGACTATACATTTTTGGCGTTTAACTTCAGGCCATGGCTCTGGCACCAGCTATCTGTTTCCGTGAGTCCCTTCTGAAGGATATCCGTGTCCGATGCACTTTCCACTATGGCGCCCAGTTTTCAGTCGTCTGCAAACTTTGTCAGCCAAAGTCCTCCCATGTTGGCCTGTACTTCTGAGAAGTAGATGCCGAACAATAGGGGGCCAAGGACCGAGCCCTGTGGGACACCACTTGTGACTGGCTTGGAGTCTGACATAGCGCCAGCAACTCTAACCCTGTGGGTTCTGTCCTTAAGCCAGTTTGCAACCCATCTTGTGACATATGGGTTTACATTTAAGATGGTAAGTTTTTCTACAATACCCGAGTGGGGTATTGTGTCGAAAGCCTTTGCAAGGTCAAGGTAGGCTGTATGGACTGCCTTTCCCTCATCAATGGCCTTGGTGACTGTTTCGAAGAAGTCGACCAAGTTCAAAAGGCATGATCTGCCCTTGACAAGGCCGAACTGGGTCGGGTCCAGTGTCTGCAAGTCCCCTATATCTTTGTTTATGAGCTCCATTATGATCCTCTCCATAGCTTTGCAGACTAGACTTGTTAAGCTTATGGGGCGGTAATTACCAGGGTCCGTAGAGGCACCGCCTTTGTGGAGTGGGACCACAGTTGCCTTACGCCACTCCTTGGGCACGTATCCTGTGGTAAGGCTGAGATTAAACAGCTGCCTTATGTGCGGGTTTAATTCCTCATTTAGCTCGTGTAGCACACAGCCGGGGACACCATCCAGTCCCATTGATGCTGTGTTTTTATCATGGACCTTATTAACAAAGATATAGAAAATCTCCAAACACTCAACTCCACCCAGTTTGGCTTTGTGAAGGGGAGATCATGCCTGTTAAACTTGGTGGACTTCTTCGAGACAGCTGCCAAAGCCCTAGACGAAGAAAAATCTGTGCATACAGTGTACCTAGACTTAGCCAAGGCCTTTGACACAATGCCCCACTCAGGCATCATTGATAAACTCACCCAGCTGGGTATCAACCCATATATTGTCAGGTGGGGTGCAAACTGGCTCACTGATAGAACTCATACAGTCAAAATAGGTGATTCCACCTCCTCCAGCAGATCTGTAACCAGTGGTGTTCCACAGAGATTGGTCCTGGGATCCCTACTGTTTGGAATCTACTTCTCCGAAGTACAGGCTAAAACTAAAGGACTGTGACTGACAAAGTTTGCTGATGACTGCAAACTGGGAGTGATCACTGAAACCCCTAGTGATGTCAACATCCTACAAGCAGGTCTTATGCAGACTAATGACTGGTGCCAAAGTCATGGTCTTAAACTTAATGCAAAAAATGCATTATCATCCCCTGTGGCAAGGGTGACATTCCTGCAAACTACCACATCAATAGCAATATCCTAAGCACACAGTCAGTGGTGAGAGATCTGGGCACACAGGTTGACAGCAACCTTAACTTTGATCACCATGTCTCCACAGTGGTAAGAAGGGCACTTTATATTGGTCATCTCATAAGTAAGGGCATTGCCTCCAGAAAAAAAGAGGTTATAACCCCCCCCTGTACTCTTCTCTCATCAGTTCAATAACAGAGTACAATGCTCTCTTTGGTATGTTCCTTTCCAGACACCCGCAGCATTTGGGGAGACCACAAAGGTTCCTTACATAGAAAATTCAGGGTCTTCAAGATCTGTCTTATGCGGACAGACTGAAATAATTGTCACTTTACTCAGTCATACAAACTGCTCAGAGGTGACCTGTACCTTGCATATAGAACAATCTTTGACACAGCTTTAAAGGAAATGTTGCACAGTCGCAAGTCAAATGGCACATGAGTCACTCGCTCAAAGGACCATAACCTGGTATGTGACATCAGCAGAACTTGCTTGAGAGACAGATTTGTCTCACAGAGGTTGCCGCACCTTTGGAACAAGCTTCCTATTCATGTTAAACAAAGCCCCTCATTGGCCCTATTTAAGCATAATTTGGATGATTGAATGGGTAACCGGAAATTCACCCCAGGGGTTCCACCTGTGTCCCTTTTGGACAGGGGCAATAGTTGCTGATTTTAGTGTCTGCTTGAACCAGACACCCTTGGGAACATGTATTGAACTTGGCTAGGCTTGTAAGGGCCCTGGGGCTGTTAGCCTAGTAACCTCCTATGATCCTATGATCCCAAGGATGAAGGGAGAAAACAAAGCATGATTCTCACCTTTACTAAGATTATAAGGAAATCAGGAGGGTAATAAGTGAAAACTAGATAATTATTTCAGACAATAAACAGCTGGAAAAAATTTGTGTCTAAAATGCGAAGAGCATCAGAAGCTGGTTAGAAAGCAGAGGAAAAGGGTCCAGTAGCACTGTAAGAGGTACCTACAAATGTGGGCCACTAGACTGGAAGTACTATAACTTTGTATGTGGTAGTCAATGCCGTACATGTCCAGTCTCACGCAAAAGGTAATGGAGCAACAAATACGAACTTTAACATTGACAATATTGCCTACAGAGCCCAATGCAACAAGTGCAACAATTGTTATGTGGGCAAAACTGTCATTAAGCTCAGAATTAGAATAGCCCAAGATCTTTCAGACACAAAACTAAGAATAACACTACATGGACTTTCCTAACTACTCCAGTTTCTCTTTCCACATCTTAGACAAAATAGAGTGGAAACCTCTACAAGGCAACAAAAATGCCATCCTTAAAAAGAAGGTGGAGTTGGAATGGCAGCCAAAATTAATGTCTCAGGTTTAAATTCTAGATGCTCAATTAAAAGTGTATTGGCTTTGTGAAAATCTAATCATAGAATGAACTACTAAAATTAATTTTACAAAATCAGCCCTAAAACCATTCTCATCCCAGATTTATTTATGTATATATCCTAAATGATTCACTCCTTCATCCCATTACAAGACTATGCCAAGAATTACCACTGTTGTTAATTATGTTTTTAAGTGAATTTATTATTTCTACTGCTTCCAGCTAAATTAACATAGTGATTCTCAGAATATTTGGTTCTCAGTCTTTATTTCCAAACAAATTCTCATTTGTACAAATGTCTTATCTATACCAAAAAGGTAAAGCAACTGTATTTTCTACTAGAGAGTTGGGGTGCCAATACTAAATGTTTTTTTTCACTAAAGATAGCATATAAATATTTTAGGAAACAAGGCAGCCTTGTAACAGTTGGCTTTAGATTTATGTTGTACTGTAAAAAACAGTTCTTATTTTGATACTTAATTTGATGGAACTTCTGAAGCTTTATCTCAACAAGAGCATTTTTTTAATTCTTTAATTCTTTAATTTATTTTAATGATTGAACTGTACTATATGTGTTTTTAAGCATTGTAAAAGAAGGCAACTGCTGCTTGAATGGTATGTTCTAGGTGCTTAGACATAAAATTGTTAATAGCTGTTTAGACTCTTTCCATGAAAAGTTTGTAAGGGGAAATGAAGTGGAGTGAGAAGGCTAAGAAACTGTGCACCCCATTGGGCAGTTAAAGTCATTCAGTTTGAGAATAATAATCTACTCACTTCATTGGCCAGCTAAAGAGACATTCATTCCCCAACCATATTGCCCCTAGCCACTCACATATAGAGCCCCTCCCCTCACGTTAACCTTATATAACACTGAGAAAATTCTTTACTAACAAATAGTCTTTTGACAAGAAATCAAATTCATCAAATAAAGCACTTAAGACTGAGTACTGTTGTCTTATTTCTCCAGGAGGAGGACTGGTGCTGCTAACACATCTTGTAGATAACAATCAGGAGCACCACAGTTCTCGAGACAGTAACGTTTTCTTGTTTTTAAAGCTGGTGAGAATCCCATTCTTGTAGCAAAGGCTCCTAATACTGGAAAAGGAATGCCTTTTTTCATCATTGCCTGAGAAAAGTCCTGAAAAAGGTGAAACTAGTGCCTGCACATAGAAAAGGATGGCTTTTCCTAGCCATCTGTAGTACTTGTTCTCTATCTGCATAATTCAAAAAAACAAAAGATAATCTGCCTAGGAGATATTCCAGGTGGTGCATGCAGATGGAGAGCCCTGTGTGCTCTTTAAATGATGAATGGTTGTATGGGTGGCTGGTTATGGGGTTTCATCAAATGTTCCTCCAAGAAACCACACATATCATCTGGTTCCAAGTCTTCAGGAAGTCTTCTGAGCTGAAAATTGTTTCTACAATCCCTGTTCTCTGGATTGTCTATCTTGCAGTGCTGGAAATTTATATCAGATTCATGGTTCATAATCTGGCAGACCTGAGACTGCAGCTGTGTTGCTTGTTGCAGTAAGATGTCTTTGAGGTTTTGCACGATCACCTTATTGTTGCATTTGGTATCTGCCAGTATTATGGACACCAGCAAAGTTATATCGTCAAGCTTCAGTTATGTCCATAGCTGCAGATGGTAATGGTGAACCTGCAAGCATTTCTTCATTCATGTCTGGTACCAATGTTTTTTTTCTGACAAAGCAAGATGTAATATTTAAACAATATTAGTAATAGGGATTGGCTAAATGGTACCGTTGATGGCCTATATTTAAGCAATTTTAGTAATGTAGCTGAATAAACCCATTATTTAGTTGCCGTGATTAGAGTGATCTTGGGAAGCATCTCTCCATCATGTCCCCCCTCCAGATGTCCTATTTAAATATGATGCACTGTCATGTATTTTGGCTAGGGAATCAAGATGTGAATAGTATTTTCACATAACAACTGCATAGTCAATACAAAATGTAAGAAGGATGTAATGTATAACGTGTGAATACCACTTTAACAGAGAACCCTTAAGGATTACTTGGGTGTGGAGTTTCATGTGGTTCTTCCTGCTTCAGCAGTTAACTGCCATGGCACAGACAAATCCAGATTGGCTTCTGTGCATCTCTAGTATGTTGCCTGTCATAACCAGCATGCCACATTGTCATCACTTACTAATGCAAATGAGGAGAGAAGCTTACTAGGAATGGCTAATTTAGTATTTGAACTAAAGCTTTAGTGTTGTCACTGTATCACCAAAGCAGCTCATAGAAGCAGGTGTATAATTTGTGTGGTGTGAAAAATAAAAGAGGTTATAAAAAAATAATGACTAGGTATACAATGAGAGACAGCCATGTCATATTAAGCCACATAATACAGAGAATTACTAGAGGTTAATGCCAGTTTAGTAGGCCTCTGGATAATCTTGAGTCAGACAGAGGAGGGTAAGCAAAAATTATTTTAGCCTGTGCCAGCATACTGTTGTCCAATGTGGAAGAAAGATACCCCCAGACAAAAGAACAAACACTGGTACTTGTATGGATCTGTGAACATAATGTATACATTTGAAAAAGATGTTGGGCCAGATTCAAAAAGCCCTACATGGAGTGTTGGAATAGTGCAGGAGCTGCTGCATGCAATATGGCTGCCAAGCGATCCAGGATCGAGCTCCCAGGACATGCATGAGCACTCCTACACTATTCTGGCATGGACACCACTGCTCTATGCTAATTACCTCATTTGCTGGTGAAAACCATGCAAATGAGGTGAATTAGCTATCCAGGAAGTAGGCAGTTGTGCTTGCCTGAACAGTGTAGGCATGCCAATGGCCAACTATATGTCCATTGGCATGAAAAATAATTTACTTTTTATAAAATAAAACTTTAATTTTTTTGGCCGATCTCGGCCATTTAAGCTTAGGGCAGCGACACTGCCAAACGAATTGTGCCAAAAATAAAAAAAATGTGAAAAAGCAATTTTCAGGGAAATCTGCATTTTGCCATTATAGTCAATGGCATGCAGAATGAAAACAATACCAGAGAATAGTGGTTACTAAGGGGAAAGGCTCAGTGTGAGTGCAATAACTATGGAGTAAGGCAGTGGGGTATGCAAATGCAGGGAATCTTACTGAATCAGAAACTTCTTCTAAGTGTCAAACTGCACCTAACCATGTAGGTGCTCTAATATGGCCGTATAAGCATGAGAAGTAAATTACATCAAAAGGTGGTGTGTCATGCTTGCTGTAAGCACATTGGAGCAATATTGCCCAGGTTTGCGCTTAGCTAAGCACAGCTAAGTAAGGGGGTGTGTCTGTGGCTGTAATGTCTTACACCATGAAATGAAGAGCATATTCCCATCCAGGGAGGGACATTTCTGCTAAAATGTGTTTACCTTAGCTAAATGGGTCTGCACGGCGCGCACTGGGACTTAAACAAACAAACAAAAAAACCATAGGAAATGGCAGCACTGTGTATATGTAAGCAAGAGGGTGTGTCCGAGGCTGTATAGCCTTGTTTACCTTGCCTAAAGGGGTGTGCATGGTGTGCACCGGGATTTAAACCACAAAATTATAAAAATACAGGAAGTGGCAAGTGGAACAAGAAAAAAAGGGAAACAGCAGAATAGAGGCACTCAAATACAAGTAATAGAGCTGGCAGGTGGAATGTATCATACTCAGCCAATCACACAGGCAGCATCTGCAACACATCACTATAAACTATGCAAACACCTTTTAGTCTGTTTTTTCCCACAAACTCCACACCACCGATGTGCACATTTGGGGAAATTTTACCTGACAAAACTAACAAAATGTTAGGGGCTGCTGTCACTCTCATACATCAGTATGTGCAAGAGGCTGAGGGTGGTGAAGAGGACAATGCAGACAACCATCCCAGACTTATGAGGAGGAGGAGAAGAGTGTTCAGGCCCAGGATAACCTACCACAGGCTACATAATCTGGAGATAGTAGAGCATTACAGGGTGGACAGGGACATACTGCAGCAAATTGTGGAGCTGTGCCGGCCTCGCCTCACATCCAGAACAAACAGAGGGGAATACATCCCAGTAGATACCAAGGTATGTGTAGCTCTAAAAATACTAGCTATAGGTACTTTCCAAAGAGCAACTGGGGATATCATGGGGGTCTCACAGGCATCTGCATCCGGGATGCTCCACCAGTTCCTGGATGCCATACGAACACATGCCGAGGAGCACATTAAATTCCCCAGCACCTGTGAGGAGCTGACTGGCAATATGCATCTCTTCCACCATGTGGTAGACTACCCAGTGGTACTGGATACCATAGACTGCATGGTGACCAGGGTAGGGTCTACATAAACCGCAAGGGGTTCCACTCCATCTACTGCCAGGTCAAGTGTGATGCCTAGGGCATTATCATGAATGTGTGTGCTGGCTGCCCTGGAAGCTATCACAACTCCCACATCTGGCATACCTCACAGCTGTATCAGTAGTTTGGCAGGGGTGACATCCTGTATGGCCATTTATTGGGGATGCTGGCTACGCAATGGAGCCATGGATGATGACACCCATCAGAAATGCGCACACACCCACATAAGGATGCCATAATGAGGCACACGCACAAACCAGGATGTTTATAGAGCATGTGCTTGGGATGCTCCAGTCATGGTTTTGCTGCCTTGACATATCTGGTGGAGACTTGCAGTACTCTCCAGCCACATGTACACACATGGTCATAGTATGTGCCATGCTACACAATATCATCCTATGGAAACAGCTGCAGCAGGAACAAAATGGGGAAGGGCCACACAGCTCCCCACCATTGCCAAGGCCTCCACATGCACAGAGTGACTTGGAAGAAAACCATCCCTAGCCTGCCCCTGTAGGCAGATGGAGGCATGCCCAGTACGCCCTGGCCTTGGCAAAGAGGCAATGCATAGCACATGCACTGACACTGGGGACAGGGACTGATATCTCTCTCACTCTGACTCACACACAGTAAAATGGATGTTAAACATCACACCACCTATACCTGACCATGTACAGGCAGTGTACTGTGTGCATCTGGCAAAGGCAGCCCTCAAGCACCACCCTCACAACAGCTGCAGGCACAAGGTAAGCCAGTCTCTGTAACAAAATAAACTAATGGAGTGGACTTTTCTGATAGCATATCTATGGTATTGACTAAGCATGTAAGAGAATGGGGTGGCTAACTGGGATAGAAGCAGCTAACTGACAGCTCTGTGTGACAGCAGGATGTATATCCCCAGTACTGCCCTACCCATACCATGCAGTACCACCCTAGTCGACAAATACCACTGCAGTATATGTGGTGAGCCAAATAACTTGGGGGTCATAGGTCACATGTATGGATGTCAACCCCACACAGCAGATCAGCTGTAGAAAACCATACAGAAATGCCTGGAAAAGGCACCCACATGGTGACATCCATGAAATCCCCACCCACAGACTTTTTACACAGTGATATCACAGCAGGACTGGCAGTGGCAGTATGGCTTTGAAAGGTAAGAAGTCTGAAACTACAAATGTCTGTGCCAGAACAATCTGACCTGTGGTTGATACTGTTATGCCTGTAGTCTGAAAGATAGGGCACACCACTATACTACATGGGACCAACATTTTAAGCAAATATCAGCACAGTCTGTGCAGATGTGCATCATGTACAGTCGTTTCCCATAGAAATGCAGTAAGATGTTCCTAGACTTAAGCAGAATCCAGCTGTCACCCAGAGTGATGGCACAATAGTAAGAGAAAGCAATTGTCAGTAACACCCACAGTCAACTTACTGGTGCCATCCCAGGGGTGTCTCCTGCCAGCAGCCTGGGAACATATAATCATCAGAATGCACTGTCCTGTGACAGATGGCCTGCATCTGTCACACCTACCCTACAGGCCTCTGGCAAATTCCAATGCCTCACCCACAGTGCCCTTAGGGAGTGTCATGGGGTCCATAACACCAACATAACACAGTCCACAAAATGCAAAGAAAGGCCATGCTGACAACTGCTAGGAGCAAACCTGTCAGCCACAGGGAGCCAGAAATCAGGACAAAACCATGGATAATGGGGTGATGAAGGTCCAAAGAGAAGGTCACATGTGAAATACTGCTCTAATAATGATATAAAGTTAATGGAATGATTTGTAGTAGCATGGAATGTCTGATGGTACAAAGTCTGAAACTGCAACGTCAACTGTCAGTAATGTCTGACTTCAACCCTGAGTGACTTGCAAAACACTTTTGCAGGAAAACCACACTTGTTTGAGTAACCAACAAGATATATGTGTCATGGATGTGGACATTCTGTGATACTCTGTACAGTCGACAGGCAGGGCTAGGAGTTTAAACATGGGAATGCATCCACTGCAGGCAGGCCTAACCCTGGAAGATGGTGACATGTCTGCACCCACAGAACCATGGGCCACAGCCATGGGGAGTAACACACACCTCCCTGATGACTCATCCTGTGCAACATCCTGACCTCAACATGTGGCCATCCAAGCAAAATGAGGTGGGCCATACATACATGTGTGACAAACACACACCTCCAGGCTGGTCAAACAGTCTGACATACACAAGACCCTACAAGTGCAGTCAACCAACTGATATTGCTAACATCCTGGCAGATAGGTTCAGTACTAACTTTACCCCTCTCTCATCCCCTGAAGGGCCAATCTCTATACTGGAAGAATGCAAAGTACCTGTAATCACGGCTGCACAGGTAAAAAACACACTCTCCAAAGCCAAGAACACAGCATCCATGGGACCTGACAACATCCCAGGCTGCATTCTACATGAACTACAGAACGAACTGGCACCCCACCTAAGTACCTTGTTCAATCATAGCCTCACCTCAAGCTTTGTGCCCACTGAATGGCGCACGGCAACAGTTATCCCACTCCACAAAGGGGGAGCCACCACAGACCCCAGGAACTACCACCCCATTAGTCTGACGAGCCTAGTCTGCAAGGCTATGGAGCATATCATCATGGAACTTATAAACAATGACATTGGTAATCTCCAAACTCTGGACCCTACCCAGTTCAGGTTTGTAAAAGGCAGATCATGTCTCCTAAACCTGATAGACTTCTTTGAAGCGGTCACCAAAGCTGCAGATGAGGGTAAGGTGGTACACACAGCCTATCTAGATCTTGGCAAGGCTTTCTACACCATCCCCCACTCTGGAATTGTAGACAAACTCACTAAACTAGTTATAAATCCCTATGTCACAAGATGGATTGCCAACTAGCTCACTGACCGAACCCACACTGTGAAAGTAGCAGACTCTAAATCCAACTTCAGACCAGAGACAAGTGGAGTATCACAGGGTTCAGTCCTAGGTCCTCTCCTGTTTGGTATCTACTTCTCTGAAGTACAGGCTAACACAGAAGGTCTTTGGCTAACAAAGTTCACAGATGACTGCAAACTAGGAGCCATAATCAAATCTCTTAATGATGTGGACATCCTGCAAAAGGGCCTCACTGAGACAGATGCCTGGTGTCAAAGCCATGGCCTCAAGCTCAATGCCAAAAAGTGCATTGTCATCCCTTTTGGTAAAAACTCTGTACCCATGAACTACCACATAGGTGGTAGTCTACTTAACAATGAAAGTGTGATAAGAGACCTTGGGACACAGGTGGACAGTAGTCTCTCCTTTGATAATCACATCACCACAGTAGTCAGAAAATCCTTCTATGTGGCACACCTCATCACAAAAGGTATCTCATCCAGGAAAAAAGAGGTCATTGTTCCCCTCTACTCATCACTCATTAGACCCATTATAGAGTACAATGTCCCTTTTGGTATGTACCTCACAAGACATCTGGAAAGGCCACAGAAATACCTCACAAAGAGGATTACCGGCCTCAAACAGATGCCCTATGCAAACCATCTCAAAAAACTCCAGCTTTACTCTGTCACATATCCCCTACTCAGAGGCAATCTCTGCCTAACATACAAAGCTATGTCAAACCCAGAACTGTTGGACATGCTCCACGTAAAGAAATCCCAATCCCTCTGAGCTACATGCTCTAGGGACCTAAACCTTGTCACCACAATAAACAAAACATGCTGGAGGGATAGATTCCTATCTCAGAGACTTCCCATACTCTGGAACAAACTACCTATCTATATCAAACAAAGCTCCTCATTAGCACTCTTCAAGAAAAATCTTGATGATTAGATGGGAGATAGGAAATTCACCCTGGGGATCACTTCTGTGGCTCTGCTTGACATTGGCACAGGAAAATAATTTTCTTGGGTGGCAAAAGCCAGGGTGCCATTTGGCTAGGCTTATATAGGCCCTAGGGCCAATAGCCTAGTACCTACCTATGAACCTATAAACCTATGAATGATTGAGGAGAGCTCAATGCAAAGTAGTGGTAACTATAGCCAAACATATCTGCCCAGGACACCCCCCCACATATCCTATCCCCTACAAATATATCTGGAGTCTGCCTATCACCCTGATCCTGTCTGATTTATATTACCCAACTGTGGACTGGAAATCAGATGAGGCCAGAACATAAATGCACAAATATTCCACAATTGTAATATATCACCAAGGTGCTGGACCATTTCCACAGCACCAGCATTCAATTGCTTGTAGGCACACCCCTCAACAGGCTGAATAGTGCAAGAATACATAGCATTTGGCCCATAAACCTTGTGTGTGCATCATCCATCCTGTATTCCTCTGGTAAATTACTGTGATTTGAGGAGGTATGTCACCAGGTACTGAAACAGTACATGACAGTGTCAAATGGTATGACAGATGTCTGCTAAATCCAGCCCTGTAACCCTTGCAACCCATATATTAATGAGAGAAATTGTCACAATCATTGCATGACCCACTGTCCCCACATTTTGACAGGCTATCTCCAGATATCCTGCTCCAACAGGTGGACAGGTATGGCTGTAGCACAAAACAAACAGGACTGGAATACAACAATCCCTGGAATGGAGTCCCACATGTGCTATAGAAGGACACACTGGGCATGCTCATACACTTAGAGAATGTCAGTAAGATCTAGGAATGAACAGGCCTTCCCCACCCAGTGCACTTTCTATAGCAGTCCTGAAGATGTCTGTCACTGTAGAAGTCACTTTTGTTAGGCCCAGCCCTGTAAGCTCTGTAGTACATGCGATAACTGCATACCAAGATAGTACAAATAACTAGTTAGGTAGGAGTTCTAATCTCAGTCCTGACAAATGTAAAAGTGTCTGCGCGCGTGTGTGTGTATGTGTGTGTGTGTGTGTGTGTGTGTGTGTGTGTGTGTGTGTGTGTGTGTGTGTGTGTGTGTGTGTGTGTGTGTTCACAGCTAAAAGCTTTTGGGTCCATTCAAACCCAGTATACCTCCCCTTTCCCCAATTTAGCAGTCCTGCATTGAACTGTCTATTACTCTCCCACTCGTCCAGATTTCTCTGGAACAGGGTCAGCTGGGTGCTCTGCTCTGTATTCCAGGGCATGTGCAGTCTCTTGATGAGGGACCTGTACCACCAGCATGTTGTGGTGATTGTGGTGCTGAGGTAGAAGTCTCTACAGTGTATGGTGTTGATGGATTTATATGTAGCATTTGTAATCCAGCTGGGTCAGACATGACTTTGTAAGCCAAGCACAGATATATGCTAATTTGGTGATATGACACAGAGAATAGCTTGGGTCTGCTGAGTCTGTCTGTATAGGATGTGTGTTTAATGCCTAAGAATCCCTTTGTGAGGTGCTTTTGTGGCTTCCCCAGCTGTAGCAGGTGTCTAGTGAGGTACATGGCAAATGGGCCATAATACTTGAGGAGTGGTCTAATGAGGGAATAGTAGACAGAGATCATTACCTCTGTCTTCCTGGATGCAAAACCTTTTGTAATGCAATGTGCCATATAGAAGGACTTCCTGACCATAGTGGCAATGTGGTACTTGAAGGAGAAGTTGCTGCCAACCTGTGTCCCCAGATCTATTACAATGCATTAAGTGTTCATTGGGCTCCCATCGCTGTCGTACTTACTAGGAACTGAATGTTTACCAATGGGAATCATGATGAATATCATGGTGTTAAGCTTCTGGGCATGGTTTCCACACCACTCAGTGGTCTTAGTGAGGCCTTTCTGTGGGATGTGTGCATCACTTGTGGAGTTAATGATAACTCCCAGCTTGCAGTCCTCTGTGAACTTGGTCAGCCAGAGTTTGTCTGTGTTGGGCTGGACTCCTGACAAGTATATGCTGGACAGGACACTACCCAGTACTGATCCTTGTGGGACTCCACTTGTGACTGCTTACCAGTCTGACCTGGAGTTTGCCACTGTCATACTTGTGTGCTCTGTGAACCAATTTGCAAAACAAACAATGATATATGGGTTGATGCCTAGTTTTGTGGGCTTTATCAATAATTCCTCACTGAGGGATGGTATCACAAGCTTTGGACAGACTGGGATCTATATTAGAAGCATGAAATATACATTCACCAAACGGCAGAAGATCGACACATATACGTCGATGTAACACAACAGCGAAGGACAGTAATGCCGAAAGACCACAACGCCAAATGGATTTCCCTTGCCAGCAGGGTGATTGTGGGGATGAGGAAATGTATCCTTTTCCCACTGTAGATCAGCCTCGGAGTTGGTAGATATAAGTGGGGGGGGGTGTGAGGTGCCCCTCTGCAAAAATGTTTATAATAGTGTTTTGTGTTGTGTTTGTTTACTGTGGTTTGACTTTCCTGTATGGCACTGTTGCTTCCAGGAATCTGTTTGGCATTGTGTCTTTCTGCATTCCCGTCCTTCACTGATGTGGTAGATCAACGTATATGTGTCGATGTTCTTAGCATTCGGCAAATGTATCTTTCATGCTTCTAATATAGACCCAACAGATTGATGTAGGCTGTATGCAGTGCCTTACTGTCATACACAGCCCTGGTGACTCAGTCAAAGATGTCAACCAGGTTGAGCAGGCATGATCTGCCATTCACAAAGCCAAACTGTGTGGGCCCAGAGTTAGGAGATCACCTATATTTTGATCAATCAGGTCCCTGATGATGCAGTCCATACCCTTACATAGTAGACTTGTCAGGCTAAGGGGCCAATAATACCCAGGGTCTGTAGATGCCACCCCTTTATGGTGAGGGATGACTGTAGCAGTGTGTCATGTTTGAGGGGCAAAACCTGAGGTGAGGCTGTGATTGACCAGGGCACACAGATATGGTCCAAAGTCACTTTGTATGTCATGTAGAACACAGCCATGGATATGTTGGTGTTCTGTGAAAGCTGTATTCTTGCCTGTGGACAATGCAGGTCTAACCTGGCCTGTGGTACTTCTGGGTACCTGCCATTATTCTGCCATTGTGATTGTACACTTGTGGGGGAGAGAGGGGTAAAGCTGGCAATGAATGTGTTGCCAAGACGGTGGCCAATATCTGTTGTCTCGGGATAGGAATTAGGATTGTGCAGTAACTCACAGCACTTGTGTTTAATGCTGTGGAGATTGCTGATGTAACTATCAAAGGCTTTTATGATTGTCATCAGTGTCTTCTGCATTTCTGCCTTCATATATGCCTGTAGGGGATTCCATGAGGGATCCCAAGTTGTGTTTGAGGTAATAAGGGGGTTCAACAGTCATGGGACACCACCTTTTTCTGCAACAGTGTCCTCCTTCTATTGTACACTTTAGTAATGGCAGGGGACCATCACATTGTCTCCCAGTGTTTGGAGGACAGTGTCTGGGTTCTGTTGGCTATGGCTAGTACTATGCATTCATGTACCTGTTTGTACAGTGCATATGTGTATGATTCAACAGTCATGCAGCTATTTCCCATTGCCATGGATGCAGTGAAGTCATCCACCCCTGTTTTTATGGCTGCAAAGTCAGTTTTGGAGAGGTTCTGAAAGGTGGTTACCTTTGTGGGTGTGTGTGGCTGACATGTTGAGTTCCATGTTGATTACAGCCTGTGTGGATCTCACCAGGTAGGGATTGACAACTGTGGATGAGCAACAGTCCCATATGTAAGTAGTCAACACAGGTCAAGGTTGTTGCATCCTCTACCAGGGATCACTATGAGCTGGTCAATGGCATTTGAAATGATGAATTCCAGGAAGTGTTGGGCCACTGTACTGGTGCTTGGCTACTTTCCCCAAGTGATGGACAGGTAGTTGAAGTCTCCTACTATGTCAGTGTTGCGTTGGACCTTCATAGATGGCATGGTGTTGAGGAATGTGCATTGACAGTCTAGGGATATAGATGTGGACCCATAGCAGGCTATGGTCTGGATTACACTATTACCCCAAGCAGTTGTACCGGAAGTATCTCCGATGCATTATGCTGGGATACTAGTCTGGAAGTGCTCCTATCCATAATGAATATGGAGACAACACACCTGTGGAGGTGTCGTGTGGTCCATGTTTGGGGGCTGACAGCTGTGGAATATGTTATAGCATGTTACTGCAGAGCTGCTGTCTGCTGCTGTGAACCACCTGTCCATTATAGCAATAATGTTAATGTCATCCACTCTGAGGAGTGCTTTGAGTGACTGCATCCTGACAGTTAGATGTCTGTTGAGCAACATGACCCTCAGATTGCATACATGTCTAGCTGTTATGGTGGTAATTACATTGGAACACTGCCTAATAAGGCATTATATGGGTAGTAAGACACTTAGCCAGTACCTGGGAACCCAGAGCTGACAGATATAGAACATCTGTGGCAAGTCATTGAGGTCTGTCAATCATGTTATCCCAAGCAGAGAGATACTGGATCCCCTGAGAATGGCACAAAGCACATAAGCCAATGTTGCAGTCAATCATCTGTTGATAGTACTTCAGCATCATTCTGGATGATGGCAGTATGCTGCTCAGGGCTACTGTCACGCCTGCCTGGACCACATAATCAGAGAGTTCAGCCATGTCTCTTGTCATGTAGTCCAGGGAGGTGTGTTCCAGGTCATTCACGCCCACATGGATACAGAGTGATACTTGTAGTTGTTGTGGAGTGCCATGACTGGCTGTGTCATGTGCTGGATGCTAGCATGTGATATATATTTGTCTGTTACCTGCTCCATATTCAATTTAGTGAGTGGGAAATGTGTGTGCCATAGTATTGAGTTACCCATGATCACTGTATTGTGCAAGGTGGTTAACCTTAGGAGTTCAGGTTGAGGGGCACACTGTGTAGGTGAAATATATGTCCCTTGGCATGTGCCATGTCATGGTGTCTGATGGGTGTCTGTCTTGCTGGTCTGTGCTGTTTGGGTAAATGTCAGTTGAGTGCCTCTGTGAAGGTGGGTGTGTGCCTTTTCACTGTATGTCATGCTGTCAAAGTGGGTGTCATGGTGGGCTATGTGTTCCACATAGTGTGGTGCAGGTGTTGATCTTATCCTCTTGACCTGCCAGTCCTGTCTTTGCTGGAGAGTGCATATGTCTACATTGGGTGATATATGGGTAACTCTCACAGGTCTGAGTGTTTGGAGTTTAGAGTGGAAGGTTGTCTATGTCCATAAGGCAGTTGCAACAGTGCCTTAGACTGGACACGTGCACCAGGTTAATGGATGAAAGTACAGAAAACTGTACTTCAGTTATGCCAGGAGGGTGTACATAACTAGTAAGTACTGGGGCTACTCCTGTGAAGAATGAGTACTGCTGACAGCTCACAGGTGTGCCACACTTATTTATACAATATCCTGGTGAAGTGCCAAGCTATAATGCTATTTGAAGTGCAAGACAGAAAGAACTAGCACAATGTAAGGGTGAATCTGAAGGCAGACTTTCTGCCACCTGTAATACTTTACCTCAGCTGTGTATTTATCAGCAGCTTTGGCCATTTGAAAGTTCAATAAGCTCTGTAGTGTGTGCAGTAACTGTGTAATATTATAGTAGACATAACTAGATAGGCAGGAGTTCTAATCTCAATACTGGCAAGTAGTGTGTGTGTGTGTGTGTGTGTGTGTGTGTGTGTGTGTGTGTGTGTCAGAATCATGTAGTGTCTGGCTTATACCATTTTTGACTTGTGTACTACCCTTCACACTTCCCCACGCCCTAATTTAGTAGTCCTGTTGATGTCATCCACCTTAGAAGTACCTTTGGAGTAGGTGAAAATGTGTAAGCTCTGTGGTGCATCTGATCACTGTTTAGTACTATAGTAAAAACAACTAGATAGGCAATAGTTCTAATCTCACTACTGGCAACTGTTTTGGTGTGTGTGTGTTTGTGTGAGAATCATGTAGTATGTGGGTTATTATACAATTTTTGACCATGTACTACCCTTTACACTTCCCCTCAGTCCAATTTAGTAGTCCTGTTGAAGTCATCCACCTTAGAAGTTGCTTTTGAATAGTTGAAAATGTTTAAGCTTTGTAGCACATCTGATAACTGCATAGCACTATAGTAAAAATAACTAGATAGGCAGGAGTTCTAATCCCAATACTGGCAATTGTTTGTGTGTGGGGATCATATCTTGTGTGGCTTATACCGTTTTTGATGTATGTACCATATACAGCTGATGACCACCTCCTGATGCTATTACTTTATATAGTGTGGTAACAGCATCTGCCTCACATGCAGCAAGTTAAGCCATTGTACAGTCCTTTCTACAGATGTGTCTGGAATATCCAGTTGTTTGCAACCTATACATGGTTGGAAGTGGTCTGTGTGTCTTAACAATGCCCATGTATGTGATATTGTTAACAAATAGGCCACAGTGAGTGTACTGACACATATGACAGCATCATGTATCATAACTGACTGAAACATCATGCTGATATGACATCTGCCACCCTCTCATGTGCCCAGCCTTGTAGGTGCAATACATGAGTCCAGATGCTTGGTTTTACAAGTGAACTGTTCATGTTATGTGTCACATTAAAGGTTGGAAGAGGTGTGTACTGACATATTGTGGTCCCAATTTGTATGTATCAGAAACACCTTGCATCTTAATGGGCGTGTACATACTTTATATACACTGTATACCAGTAATGTGTCACACATGTCCCTACCTTAGGCCATTTGTCCAGTCCATTTTGTTGGCCTCTGTCCAGATGTCTTGCACTGACAAGTTGTGAGGTATGCTACAGGAATGTTAAATTCACCTTAGATAAGCCCCAGTGGTGACCACTGTGATGCAGTGCAGTTAACCCCACCACAAGTGACCATGCACATAATGCAACATAGCTATTACTAATAGTTGTGTACATTGTCAATTGCATGCCCTTCACATGCCTGGGGTATTGCCAGGCCACAACAGAACAATGTCATACTCACCAGTTTCAGGCTGCTGTCCCATATGCAGACCAGAGGGTCCCATGTAGTTGTGAGAGGGATATATTGTCAGCAGACTCACATGTGGCCTTAGTACAGGATGGATGCAGCATGTCTGCACATTTACAGTACAAACCCCATTAATAGATAATTTTCTGTCCTCACCATATATGTGCACCTCTGTGCATTAGAAAACCCCATCCACAACTGCAATCGGACCTGACACATGGATGTAGATACAATACAGATACAAGTATGTCTGATACATTAGTGTACTAATCCCCACTGGGCCCTTACCTGCACACTCCCTGTCCATTGTGTGGGCACCACCCACCTCCAGCATGTTGACCTCTGTACCCTGGTGTTGTACTAGGGTGTGTGTCCCAAGGTTGGTGGGGGCTCATATGTTACACAACTTGGCTGTGATGGATGACAAAGAGAAATGTGAAGTCATTCATATGATGTGGTGATGACTGTACCCAAGGGTGACAGAGTGGTCATTGCAGCGGATGGGCATGTTGGTGAAGGGAACAGAGGGTCTGTGGAAGTGATGGGTATTCATGGTGTTAAAAGGAACGTAGATGGTGAGATGGCAGTGGATTTTGCAAAACAGATGGACATGACTGTGGTGAATATGTATTATAACATGAGGGAGGAGGATAGGGTGAGTTACAAGACTGTAGTAAGATGCACACAGGTGGAATATATCCAATGTAGGAGGGCCAGTTTAAAGGAGATTGGAGACTGTAAAGTGGTGAAGGAGAAAGTGTATTTAGGCAACATGGAATGTTGGTCTGCAGGATGATGTTGGTGATCAAGAAAAGGGGGAGTGTGATTTCAGCAGAAAGGATCACATGGTGTGAATTGGAAAAGGGTGATTGTGAGGTTGAGTTCAAGAAAGAGTCAAGACAGACACTGGGTGGCACTGTCAATTTACCACATATCTGGCTAAGTACAGCAGAGTTTCTAAGGAAGATGGCTAGAAAGGTGCTTGGTGCGACATGTGGATGGAGGAAGTAGTACAAGGAGACTTGGTGTTGGACTGAGGAAGTACAAGACAGTATACAGAGAAAGAGGATGGGGAAGAAGGAATGAGACTGTCAGAGAGATGAGGAAAGTAGACAGGAGTGTGAAGAGATGAGGATAAAGATGAGGCATATGAAGAGTTGTATGACAGTTTGGACACTAAGAAGGGATGACAGGAGTTGTACCGATTGGCTAGACAGATGTACTGAGCTAGGAAAGATGTGCAGCAGATAAGGGTGATAAAGGATAATGATTTAAATGTACTCACAAGTGAGGAGAGTGCATTGGCCACATGGGCAGAGTACTTTGAAAGGCTGAAGACTGCAGGGAATGAGGCAGAGAAAATTGGATGATGTGGGTATGGTGAATCAGGAAGTGCAACAGCTTAACAAGGAAGATGTAAGGATAGCTATGAAGGGGATGAATACTGGCAAGGCTGTTGGCCCACATTACATACTTGTAGAAGCATGGAAGTGTTTAGGGGAAATGGCAATGGCGTGTTTAGCCACACTATTTACTGATATCTTGGGTGCTGTAAGGTTGCATGAGGAGTGGAGAGAAAGTGTTTGGTATGGTTTTAAGTATAACGTTGATGTGCAGAGCTGTGGTAACTATGGAGGGATAACATTGAGTCTGATCTGTATTGAGAGTAGGGAACCATTTTAGGAGACCCTACAGAGGTGGAAATATGCTGTAGAGAGGGGAGTAATGAAGGTCAGCAGGACTATGACTGAATATCTGTGTGTGAATGAGAGGGAGGATAGCAGAATTTTGAGGATGCATGGGGCAGATTTGACAAATTTGTATTGGGATCAACATTTCAGAGTAATGGCAACTGTGGCAGACAAGTGAAGAAGAGAGTACAGACAGGATGGAGAGGCTGGAGAAGAGTGCCAGAAATGCATTGTGACAGATGAGTACTAGTAAATGTGATATGTAAAGTCTACAAGAGTGTAGTGAGACCACCTATGTTATATGGGTTGGAGACAGTGGCAGTGAGAAAAATGCAGGAGACAGAGCTGCACATAGCAGAGGTACAGATATTATGATTTGCACTGGGTGTGACACAGATGCACAGGTTTAGCAATGTGTATATGAGGGGGACAGGCCATGTTGGACAGGTATGACAAGAAGTTGGAGAGGCAGGATTACACCAGTTTGGACATGTGCTGAGAAGGGCTGCTGAGTATATTGGGAAAAGGCTGGTTAAGGATGAAGCTGCTAAGTAAGAGGAAGAGAGGAAAGCCTCAGATAAGGTTTATGGATGTGGTGATAGAGGACATGCAGGTGGTTGGTGTGAGACAGCAAGAGTCAGGAGACAGGCATAAATGGCAACAGATGATCCATTGCGGCAATCCCAAATGGGAAAAGCCAGAGGACAATGAAGGGGGATGTTGTAATGTCAGTCTTCACAGATTTGCCAACTATTTGACAGACACAACACAACTCTATGGGTAAATGACTACAAATATGAGGCACACATATGGTCAGTGTGCATAATACTCAACAGTTAAATGTTATGAGCTCAGTATATAACATGCAGTTCAACACACATCTGCAGCAGTACTTTACCAAATACCATGTATAGGTGTCTCACATATCTGAGACAAATAAGTATATATTAGTTGTAGCCACAAGTAAGATATGGATATGTACAGCATCCCAGTAGCTGGCCTAGAATTGTCAAAGTCAGTATTGTTCAACACACTCCAGTAGTAGTCAAATGTGAGCCATCCTTTCCTGTGGTCTTACCGATGATCTATGTCACTGCTGACAGACCCAGATGCTTACTTGTTAGACATAACTGTCTTTGTATTTTTCAAACTATAGTTGTTTATATGCTGTTATTTGATATATTTTCCTCAGTTTCTCCCTCTCCCTCTCCACACACATGTAGGGTGTACATCTGTGTTGCATAGGCAGCAATTTGTCTTTTGTAGGTAATGCGCATGACCGTGTGATGGCCTGAGCACCAATTGGTGTTCCCACATTGCTAATTGCATGCAGAGAAGCTATGTAGTTCTTTCAATAGCCAATGTCATGGCAAAACACTCCTATAATTGAGCACCCCATGTGGGCATTGGTCCTTTCATTACCTGTGAGGAAGACATCCTGGAGGTGTGTGAGTGAAAACCTCTCACAACAAGACTTGTGGAGACAAGCCAAATAAATTGTGGAGAAGGCTCAAGACTTAGGGGCAGAATGTGAATATTGCTGTTATATGTTTGGAATACTGCTAGTTTAACAGGGTTTGTCTGAACATGCTACTTCTGCATGGGTTTCAGTCTGACAAAGTTCTGTTTCTGCACTCACACATCACTCTCAATGGTAGGGCTATCCACATAATGGCCAAAGGTTAGGCTGTTATGTTTGGTCTGTTCCCCATTGCAATCAGTAAATGCTAACATCCATTTGCTTTTCTGACTTTATATCCCTCAGAAAATATATGTTACAACAAACCCTGTAACACCAGCAACTTTCTTAGTGTATAACAGCAATATTTCAAATATGGCCATGTATTTGGGCCTCTGTCCACCAATTATGTCAGGCTTTGTCCAGATGTCATACAGTAGGAGGTTGATAGGTATAATGGTCTATCATTATTTAGTACTGTAATTCCTGCTGAGGGGAATGGCTGGAAAACATGTTGAAGTCTGTACATTCAAGAGGTTGGTGTATAGAGAATGCTCTTAGATGCCCTTGTAACATATTTTATGTGGGGGAACGTAGCACATGTTTTAAAACTAGGCTGTTAGAACATGTGAGACATATTACTGATAAGAAGGAAGACAGTTCTAAAGCTGTAAATGTGAATACATCTTACCATGGGGACAGTAGTGGGTTACAAGGTACTGTTTTGGAAAAAGTCTGTTTCGAAGTTTGATGTACACAATCATTATGTATTATTATTAAATGTGATACTTTATCCCCTAGGGCAGTGGTTCCCAAACTTTTTCTATTCTCGGCTCCCTTGCTGAATCCAGGTTTTCTCAAGGTGCCCCCCCCCCGCGGCATGCATAAAGTGCATATTTCATTTATTTATTTATTTGACATTTGTTTACCGAGGCTGCCTGACTGGACCAGGAGACCTGGAGAGAAAAGCTGAAAAGTACAAAAAAAAGATAATTACCAAAAAAAAAAAGTGTACATTCTCCTTAACAGCATAACACTGATCTACTATGGTTGAGAGTTAAGCAAACCTAATGGCAGCCTTATTGACCTTAAGTTTATAAGAGCAATATTTAAAATCTGTTCCTATTATTTGGCTCTGACCAGCATACCTTTCAACTGTATAGATTTTTGCAGAATGTCCAGATTTTTGCCTCATATTTTTGGTGTTTTTCCCATAAAATTGTTGTTTTCTGGCAAATCACTTGCAGATCATTGAGGCTGAAGTTGGAAAATAATGGCAGACAGTTGAGTTTCATACTTCATACCCTCCAGAAAATTAATGCTCATGCAACACCTTCAATTCCATCAACTTTCTAAGTTTGTGAGAGCAGTACTTAAAAGTGGCCCCATTTTGTGCCTTTGTACCCCCACTATTTTTGGCTTTATCCAGATTTCTTGATCTAAGAGGGTGAGAGGTATGTGTCCAGTGGTATGGTCCAGACTTACACAGACTTCATTGCTGCTGCTGCCAGGGATCACTCTCACTCTTCACTCTCTCTACCCCGTGACACACACACACACACACACACACACACACACACACACACACACACACACACACACACAGTCTCTTTTGCATTCATGCACGCATTCACTCACACACATCGCTCTCACTCTTTTCTGATCTCTCACACAGTCATAGTCACTCCCTCATGCCTGCATTCACTCACACATCACTCTTACTCTCACACACACACAAACACACACACACACACACACACACACACACACACACACACACACACACACACACACACACACACACACACACACACAGAGTCACTTCCTCATTCATACCTGCATTCATTCACACATTGCTGTCTCTCTCCTGATCAAACATACACACAATGACTTCCTCATTCATACCTGCATTCACTCATACATTGCTCTCACTCTCTCCCAATTAAAAACACACACAGTCACTTTCTCATTCATACTTAAATTCATTCACACATTGCTCTCACTGTCTATCACACCCACACACCACACACCCACTTACGCATTCATTCATACATCGCTCTCACTCGCCCAATCTTGCATCCACATGCCACACACCCACTTATGCATTCATTCATACATCACTCTCACTCTTTCAATCTCACACATACACACACACACACAGCCACTTCCTCATTCATACCTGCATTCATTCACACATACAGCCACTTCCTCATTAATACCTGCATTCATTCACACACACACACACACACACACACACACACACACACACACACACACACACACACACACACACACACACACACACAGCCACTTCCTCATTCATACCTGCATTCACTCACACATCGCTCTCACTCTCCCAATCTCACACACACACACACACACACACACACACACACACACACACACACACACACACACACACACACACACACACACACAAACACACACACACGCACAGCCACTTCTTCTTTCATTCCTGCATTCACTCACACATCACTCTCACTCTCCCAATCTCTCTCACATGCACAGACTCTTTTGCTTTCATGCATGCATTCACTCATACATGCAGACAGACACACACACACACACACACACACACACACACACACACACACACACACACACACACACACACACACACACACACACACACACACTCATACAGACATTCACTTACCTGACGGCTTGGTTCCATGTGCTCCATGGCCCGGTACTGGTCCATGGCCCGGTGGTTGGGGACCGCTGCTATACTTGATGCCAGTTCTGCTAAAAAGCTACAGTTTAGGTCTAGACTTAGTTCACTGCAAACTAATAAATAGCTGCAAAATAAACTGTGAACTGTTTGTGGTTTATTTTGCAGATAAGCTTATTAGTTCACAGTGCCCCTGTGAAGAAGCCATGGCTCCCCAAAGTGCAGTGGCACACACTTTAGGAACCCCTGCCCTAGGGGGTTAAATGAGGAGTGTAATTGGAGCCTGTGTATTTAATTATGTAATTAAGTGTTAATTGCTTCTTGTATTTAAGGCAAGTATTCCTTGTAATGTTGTACTCCTTGAAGGCTTTGGCCAAGACATCAGAGTATAATTAACTTGTGTGAATTACTGGCTGTTGTATTTCTCTTTGCTATGTTCAGTCATTTTAGTTGTTTTGCTAAGAGGTTGTTGTATGTCTGGCCATTGTGTATGGCCTATCATGATTTTGTAGCAGTGTACTGTTCACTTATTTATATGGACTGTGTGTGTGTGGAGGGGGGGGCAGGTGTGAGTGTCATGGGTCCTTTTGTATCCAACTGTGCATGATGCCCCAGTTATGGCTGGTCTATCAGCATATGTTTATATGGGCATTTTGAGACATGTATGCATATATATTTTGAGACATGTATGCATATATATATATATATATATATATATATATATATATATATATATATATATATATGTATATATAGGTCTACCTGATAACAACGACATGCCAAAACACTGACAATGAAATAACCGACATGACAAAACCGAAAGAAACTGAAAGTTCAAAAACATGAAACTTCACATGCCTGACAAACCACAATCCCGACAATCAACAAAACAAATACCTTTCCCGAAAAACACACACACAACACAAGTGCACCAAAAACCTTACAAACCTACACTAAACCTTACATACACAACTATCTATGCGCTAACCTTAACCCAAACCCTAACCCTAAGGTCCGTCACTATCGCACACATACCTTATCCGCACCCTAACCCTAACTCACTTAATCCACCCCTAACCCTTAAGTCTGTCATGATCGCACACTTACCTTACCCACACCCTAACCCTAACTCACTTAATCTGCCCCTAACCCTCAAGTCCGTCACTATCGCACACTTACCTTACCTGCACCCTAACCCTAACTCACTTAACCCGCTCCTAAACCTAAAGTCCATCACTATCACACACTTACCTGACCCGCACGCTACCCTAACATCCGCTACTATCACACACTTACCTTACCCACACCCTGACCCTAACATCCGTCCCTATTGCACACTTACCTTAACATGTCGGTGTTCTCAGTGTCAGGATTCTCAACTTTCGATCATCTCCATTGTCAATCATCTGGTGTCGGTGTTCTCATTGTCGGCATTGTGGACTTTCAGCATTTTCAGGTAGACCCATATATATATATATATATATATATATCTATATATATATATATATATATATATATATATATATATATATATATATATATATATATATATATATATATATATTTATATATATATTCGGTTCCCTATCAGAAGCCTGAAACACTATAAGCCTGAAAATCAAAATCCTGAAAACTATAGACTGAAAGACCAAAATCCTGAAAGACCAAAATCCTGAAACTCAAAATCTGGAAAACACAAAATGGACATACTGACGTCATTGTGGCTTTGCTATTGTTAGCCCTGTGGTGTTGGGTCATGCGTTGGGTTCAAGTAAGTGTGCGGTTGGTTTTATGTTAGGGTTAGGGGCGGTTTAAGTGAGTTAGGGTTAGGGCGCAGGTTAGGCATGTATGCAGTAGTGACAAATATTGGAGTTAGGGGCGGTTTAAGTGAGTTAGGGTTAGGGCGTGGGTCAGGTGAGTGTGCGATAGTGACGGATCTTAGGGTTAGGGTTAGGGTCAGGGTCAGTTGGTAGATATTAGTGTCTTTATAGTGACATATTAGCATTATTTGTGTTTTCAGGATTTTGAGTTTCAGGATTTTGGTCTTTCAGGATTTTGGTCTTTCAGTCTATAGTTTTCAGGATTTTGATTTTCAGGCTTATAGTGTTTCAGGCTTCTGATAGGGAACCATATATACACACCTCAGCATTTATTTGTAATATATCTATATGTTATACACACATGTGTATCTCCATACATATCTATCTATGTATATGTTTCTTTTCAGATATATATATTTGTAGATACCAATACTTCCTAATTGCACAGTTTCTCTTCCCTATTGTAAACTGGTCGTAAAGTATGACATGTTTGAGAAGACATCCTAAACCATACATGTCAGATGTCTTGCTGGTAAATGGCTGCCACTATGGTGTGCAGGGTCCTGGGTTCAGGACCTGCAAGGGCTGTTTATTTTGTTGCTAGGCAGAACAAGAACTGCTGAATACAGAGTGATTAAGACAGTTTTGAGAAGCTTTAAGCATGTTTGCATGGGTTTGTGTGACAGTAAGAGGTGGTAATGCACGGTTAAACGAATAGGCACTTACACTGTGTAGGCTTCGCTTACCAATGCACAAATCTGCTTAGCATTTACATTTAAGCAATGCTGAGACCTGCTAAGCATAGCTCAGCTCTGGTAACCATTGATCACATTCCAGTCATATAAAATAGCAGAGTAATGACATCTGACACTTCCATCTCTTGTCAGAACACTGGCCTTAGTCTCAGTGGCAAGAAATGTGCCACAATCCCCTGTTGAATCAATGTGTTGTCCACAAATGACTACATCAGTGGTAGTCCAATGGACACAGATCTCCTTATAGGAGGTCTTTGAACACAGCTTGACAGCAACCTCTCTTCTGACCACCACATTGCCACTGTGGACAGAAACTCATTTCATGGCACATTGCATAACTAGGGTGTGTCATCCAGGAGTGAAGAGGTCAATGTGTCCCTCTACTCCCTGCTCATTAGGCCAATCAGCAGGTACAATGACCCATTTGCCATGTAACTCACTAGACACCTTCAACAACTGGGTAGGCTGCAAGTGTACCTCACATGTAGGACCTGAGGCATGAAACAACTGTCTGATATGGAAAAATGCCAAAACCTCCAAGTGTTCCCAGTCAGATCTTGGCTTCTTACAGGCAATCCCTGCTTGACCAACAATGCCATGTCTGCCTAGCTGTGTTACAAATTCCACAGCTAGAAAACCCCAATCTGTATGCACCACGTGCCATGGATATCTCAACCGCATTACCACATTCAACAGAACATGTTTGGGGACAGGTCCATAACCCAGATACTGGCCACATTATGCGATATATCTTGCATGCATGTCAAAGCACCTCACTGGCCTCTTCAATAGAAATTCAGATGAGTGGATGGTGAATATGACTGTCACCTTGGGGATCACTCACATGGCAGTATTTGATAGATGCACTGCTGACAAATATCTGGTGGCATGATGCCAGGATACTACCATGGGCTAAGCTTGTAATGACACCATGGCCATTAGTGCGGTACACACATATGTATACATGGACCTATGACAATCAGTACTGGCAAATATGTGTGTATGCATTACTGTGTATACAACTGTTTGTGAGCATGTAAATCTGTAGGTGACATTACTTTGTGGCCCTTCCACCCACTCCACCTCCCATTGCCATACTTTGCAGTGCTGGTGATGTTATTCACTGTAAGTGTACCTTGTGACACTCTTCATCCTATAGGCTCCATGGATCATATGGTAACTGCATTACATAATACTAACAGTGACTATATAGGTGGGGGCTCCACCCTGAGTCCTGGGAAATGTGAGCATGTGTGTGTGTATCTGTGTGTGAGTCTCTTAAAGTGAGCATATTTGTATGAGAAAGCATTTTGAGGGCTTAGTCTCCACACACACAGTGCACATTGCCATACTGTACAAGGACTGGTGATGTTGACCACATTACAGGAGCCATGGAACAGTCATCACCTTACAGTGTTGCATGCAGTAAATGCATGTCACTGTAGTAGCAACTACATAGTCAGGGGTTCTGATCTGAGGAAGCCCAAATCTGTGAACATTTGCATGTCAGTACAGTATATTGTGTTTAAGTGAGTACTATGTCCACTTGGAGGGTAGCTCTCACATTTTATACAGTGGTACTCCCACTACATGTCCCAAGGTCCACTGCATGTGGTCTGCTGTCTCCATCAACCTTACAATTATCTGACAACAATCTTTAGCCCAATAAGGCCTGTGCTGTATGCATGAAATATGTAACACAGTATGCCCTGACTGACAAGATAGTTAGGGCTGCTAAACTCAGGTGTGTCAAATGTGTCTATGACTGTATGTATTTGTCAATGTGTATATGTCTGTATGTTATAGTATGTTGTGTCCATTCACACCCAGTACATCCCCCATGGCTATACTGTACAAGGCCTGGTGATGTTGTTCACTTTACAGAAACCTCAGAACACACTTCACCCTACAAGCTCTGTGGTTTATGCAATTAAGGCAGAACACATTAGTAACAATAACTACATAGGTAGGGGTTCTAATATCAGTGTTGGCAAGTGTGTGTGTGTATGTATATGAAGAGATCTACTTCAGTTTGCAGAAAAACATTTCCCAGGAGTTTATTTGACTAAGACCAAATTGGCAAAAGCTAAAATTGCAAATTAAACATCTTGTGGAAATTCATTTCACCAAAACTAGTAGTGACAGTGTAAATGCCCTTTTCCCCACTGTACAGCTGTACAGCGATACTGGAGTTAGTATACATACTTGGGGGTGGTTGTTGGGGCACAGTCCCCCCACATTGGCGGTAGTGTTGTGCATATTCGACATATACTGTCAAAATTATGTTAAGAGGGTAAGTAGTCATTAATCTAACTAGGTGTGGGTCTACACCACCCCACACCCTCCAATGTTGGGGGCTGTGCCCCCTACACCACCACAAATATTTATACCAACTCCAGTGGGGAAAAGGACATATACCCTGCCACTACTATTTTCAGTGAAATGAAATTTGGTGGACTGATTATTTAGTGATTTGAGGTTTTGGCAATTCAGTCTTGATGGAATTACATTTGCAAAAATGAGTTCTCTGCAAAGTGAAGTACATCCATGTGAACAGTACTCTCTGTGTTTTGCATCAGCACAAAAGCCTGTGTGTGTGTTATTCACAAACATTTGGTGTGTGCCACCCAGTACACTTACCACTGTCCACTGTACAAGAGGTGCTTACATCAGCCACCATGCACTTATCTTTATACACCCCTCAGACCTATCAGCCATGTGGCACATGCAATAACTGTTATACAGACCTGTTACTTGTGTACAGCTGTACCCTTGATATGACACAGTTAATGTGTTACCACACTGCTACACCCCTTGTAGGAAAGGACAGCAGGCCAACATCCTCCTGACACACAGACACCTAGAACACAAACAGAATACATTATGGAGACCACATTCGGTCAGTGTTAATAACAGCAATAATGCATCATGGCTGGACAGCTACACACCCTGACATGTAAGCATTAAACATGCCAGCTGACAACACTTTAAACAGTGTTACATTGCTAAACTGTAGTACATTCATCCTGTGCATCAGAACCATATTAGCACATCCCTGCATTGATGGTATGGATGTGGCACAGGTATTGTCACATGCACAGGTTGTGGTGTGGGTTTGCCAGAGGCCTAGGCTGAGCCATTTGGTTAACATCATGTGTGTGGGTTAGGAGGTTGTTTATTAAATTGCTCATGCAGAGGTGGTGTGTGTAAGTATGGAGGTGCCCAAGCTGTTATGTTGATGTGTATGTGTGCATGTGTGCGTGTGTGTGTGTGTGTGTGTGTGTGTGTGTGTGTGTGTGTGTGTGTGTGTGTGTGTGTGTGTGTGTGTGTGTGTGTATGGATGCACACAGTTCTGCCATGTGGCTGCCCCTTACAGGGGTATGTTGGACAGCTGAAGACCATACATGGCAGGGTGTACAGTTCACTGTGTCCGGCCACGGACATAGGGACTGGGTCTGCCAGGGATTGCATGGGCACCATCAGGCAGAAGCCAACATAAGGTACTCTCCCCTGATGCTGACAATTGTCTGCTGGATCCGAATCTCTGTTGGGACTGGCAGGACCATATGCCCATGGCCTGCTGTGTCTTGGTGTGGACAGCACCCCTCCTGCAGTGGTGCTACTGGTACTGCCACTATGGGAGCGGGAGTGAGATGTTGCATGGCCACATAGACCTTCAGATGTTTGTGGTGCTGTCCTACATCCACGTGCCCGATGCCCTACTCCCACCACATGCTCTAGCACAGACATCCCACCATTGAGGATTGCCACCATCTCACCCAACAGTCTATCCATGACCTCCACATAATAGCGGTGGGCATCTGCAAGATCACTGATGTTGTCACGTACAGCAGGAAGAGTGGCCCTCTGGAGCCTCAGACTATCTCTGGTGTAATGTTCAATATGAGCCTGTGACTGCATGATAGTCTGAAACATGTGCCTGGTGACACCTGCTGTGGTACTTGTGGCAGGGGCATGATGGGCAGCAGTCCACCTATGAGTGTACCTATCCATCCACCTGTGTAGGACCTCATCTGTTATCCGGCTATGCCTGGTGTGTACAGACACACTTGCCATAGTCGCTACACTTTCCTGTCCCATACCACCACCCGCCACCCTTTTCTATGGCCCCTGGTGATGGGGTATATGTGGACATTGTGACTGTGCATGGGGATGGGGTGGAAAAAAGTGGGATGCCAACCAATGGCACAGATTCAGCCCCTGACAACCCTGTCTGTGCCTCACTATGCCTATCATTGTCAGAGTCTGCAGAGACACTGACATCAGTTTCCCCTCGGGAGGGATACTAACCCACATTGCCACCTGTGAGGGGAAGACAATATATGTAAATTAATACCTGTACATTATGGTTTGCTTCCGCACACACACACACACACACACACACACACACACACACACACACACACACACACACACACACACGCACACTTACAGGTGAGGTATCACAAAGATATTACACAGACCTCACATTACCCAACAGTTGACATGCATGACACATGGCACTCAACATCATGCATTGTAGCCATTCTTAATCCTTGTTACTAACAATATACATCTCTTGGATGCATGAGTCATGTTAGTAGGTGATGTCCGTTCCCCTGGAATACACTGCACCCATGTACACATTATTGCTGTGCACCTGTATAGCACACTGGAATCTACTGTAGACCATACCTCACAACTGTACAAATGATTGCTGAATGCATAGATGTCTGGCAGTTATGCTTGCTCTGTTCCTCACAACCCCTATGTGTTTGACACATAACTAGGATGATATGAAGACTGATGTCCCTAATTAATGATTGACATTTGATTTGCAGATCTCATCATCTGCAGTGCATGTATGTGCAATAAAATCCGGTTACACCAACTACCTTCAAAGCTTAATGTAGATATGAGGAGAGAACACACACCTGTTGACATGCCAGCCTCTTCTACGATATCAAATGGAACCACAGTACTGCATTTGAAAACATTACACACACCTGATATGTGACATCTGACCTGTGCAATCCAATCAAGAATAAAAAAAATGTATTACTTGTGAGGATACTGAATGAGATGCATGCAATATGGGGGTTGTATAAGTGTGAACACCCTTAAACCAATGGTTTGTTGAAGCACCTGTTAAGTGAACTACAGCAGTCACTATTCCTGGTAAGGGGTATACTAGCATGGCACATCTTGACTTGGCATTATTTGGTCTGTCTTCCATACAAAGGTCCTCCAACTCTACCAGATTGCAAGGCCAGCTCATGTGCACAGCCCTTAGAGGTCACACAGGGGCTTTACTATTGCTGTTGAGTCTGGGTTATGTCTTGCCCAATTCATAACCTTGAATGTTTTCAGATACAGCCATTCTTAGCTAGCTTTGGGTGTATGTTTCAGTTCACTGTTGTGTTTGAAGCTGAAACCCCTCCCCATCCTCAGATGCTTGACAACTGTGGGCCTCACGTGAATATTATTTTGCAGTGTTCCAAATTCCCACTGCCATGTCTACAGGCCTAGTTCCAGCTAATGAACAGCAACCCTAAAGGTGTACACTGGCACCAGCAAGCTTCAAGTTGGGGATGGAGACCCTGAGATCAAGTGAGGTGTTGCTTGTGCACCACACATATCTTTATGAATACTGTCTGTAGGTTTGAACCTTGGTCTCATGACACCATTACACATTGCAACACATGCATTTGGGAGACTTGAAGTTTTGCTTTTGCTGCCTGTACACAGCCCTGGATGGTGTTTCTTGTGGAAAAAATCTCCCGTCTACTTACGCTACCCCATAGGCCACATTTATGCAGAATCCAGACGATTGTTGCCACAGGTACTACACAGGCAGTACTTACTAGACATCCCTGCAACTCCCTCAGTGTTGCTGCATGTCTCCTGGCAGCCTCCCTGACCAGTTTAATACATGTTTTGTCATCTGTTTTGGATGGGCATCTTTTTCTTTTCAATATCACTGTTATCCCATATTTAATACACCTCTAGATCACCATCTGCACTGTTTTCCATGGTATATGCAATGGTGAGGTAATGTTTTTCCCCTACTCCTGACTGCTACATTTCAGATATGGGATCCCTTTGATGCTTTGTAAGATGTGTGCAAGCCATGGCTGCTTCTGTTGCAGGCAACTGAAGAAATGTTATGAATATACTTCTTGGACAGCAGACCATTACTTGGTGTGACATTGAGGCCCTGTACTTGATGGCAGGTGTGTACTCAAGTAGAGTGAATGCTAACAGTACATCACAAACTGCCTCCATAATATGTTATTTTGAGTGTGTGCACACATATACATCCAGTGTTTTGTAAGGTTTGTATACCCCATATTTGTTTCCCTAACATATAATTCTATTTTACATGTTAATTGTTCATGTTAAGATCACATTACATGTTGTAAAAGGTGTGGAATGTATTATTGTGGTCTGTTGTTGTATATATCAGGAACAGTTGCCATCTTAATAGGTGTATGTACACTGTTGTATCCACTGTATAAGGGTAATGTTTCATACATGTCCCTACTGTAGCCCATTTGTCCCACCATTTTGTTTGTCTCTGTCCACATATCTTGCACTGACAGGTTGTGATGTATACTGCAGGAATCTTACATACATTTCAGATATGACACCATGGTAACCACTGTGATGCAGTGTAGTTAACACCAACAAAACTGAACATGTACATCATGCATTATGGGTAGGTGTGGTAAATGTGTGCATGGCAAATAGCATGGCCTTAACATGGCCGGTGTATTGGCAAACCTCAACAAAACAATTCCACACTCACCAGCTACAAGCTGCTGTCCCAGCTGTATACCAGACAGACCTAAATAGTTGTGGGAGAGAGGTAATGTCAGTAGCCACTCATGTGGCATTGGTACAGGGTGGAAGCAGCATTTCAACACATTAACAGTACAACCCCCAGTACTACAAAATATGCTGGCTATCACCATAGATGTGCATGTCTGTGAATTACTAAACACCAGCAAGACCTACTATCTCATCTGACATATGCATGTAGATACTATACAGATAGAAATTAATAAGCAACAGTATTCTAGTAATGTGCACTGGGACCTTACCTGCACGCTGCTCGTCCATTGTGTAGGTGCAACCCACCTCCATAATGCTGTCTTCAGCTTCATGGGTTGTGCGTTGGGTGGGTGCCCCAAGGTTGGTGAGGAGCTCCTTGGTGGGTGTCAGTGGGGGCTGGATGGCTGGACCCCCACCTGTGGCTAACCGGTCCCTTGCTACAGAAGCAGCCCATTGACGGGCATGGTGGATGATGTCGCTGGCCTAATGCTGCACCTGCTCATAAGTTCTGCTGTGCAGGCTTATATTATTTAACCTGTGGACCAGATCATTCCACAGGGCGGTCCTCTCGAGCACATCTTGTGCTCTCAGGCCAAATGATACCCCATAATGTTCTATCACAAATTGGGTGATTATGTCATTTTCACCAACAAGAATGCTGGGAGGTGAGCCCTCTGCATGTTACCCAGAAGACATAAACAGGAAAAAAGTTCACAGGACCTCATATGGTTGTCAAATTGCACATCAACAGTGAATATTACTTGCAAATAATCCAAACTACACCATAACCCTCTAATCTATCATGACTATCACAGCTTGCATTACACTCCTGGCCCTGAGCTATTTTATTCCCCCCAGTGTTGGACACTTAATTGAATAATCCTCTATTCTCCATTCATTTCTGTGTAGAGGGATGGCAGTGGCTATCTTCCATGTGGATGGTGTGTGAATGGTGGCAAGTCTGTGTTTGACTGTATTGTGTGATGGAGCTGTGAGCACATGCCTGAGTTCATGTAGGAGGCAGACAGTGCTGTTATTATGCCCCATGGGGACTTGCTGTTGTTGCCATCAGTAGGCAATATGTACATGCTCACCATTGATGAGGGGAGGAGTGTGGTTGATGTGCATATCTCCCTATGCAACTGGGGTGGACAGGGTGGTGATGTTCCCACTTAATCTGTCTGATGCAGGTTGCCTATATCCATGACATATGTGTATGAGGTGTGCTTTACCCCCAGTACATGGTGAATTGTGTTGTTGCCTCTGAGACTGACAACATATGTGGAGACACTGTTGCAATTGTCCTTGGTAGTGTGGATATGTCTGATTTGTAGTCATAGTCAGCCTTACAGGGAGTCACATGTGAACTTACATGCTTGCTCAGATAGAGGTAGACTTGCTTCCAAGTTGTTGCTTGCACCTATGTTTCCCTGTACAGCCAATATTGAAACCTATTATGTGGTTTGTGTATTGCTGCTGTCCACCAAAGGGGATTACTCTACCTTGGTGGATGCTGGTTTTACAGGTCAGGTACTGCTGAGTCCATATAGCTTCAGTGGATATAAAGTGTATTCACCCCTGTTACAATGCCTGGTATTTGTGCAATTGAAACATGACACCACAATAACTCATTTCAAAACAATTCCCACCTTTAATGTGACCTATAGCCTGTACAATTCAATTGAAAACATATCAATCTGGTCCGTGAAAACATATGGAAATAATAATCAGTACAATAATCCAGTTGAATGAGTGTGCACACCCTTAAACTGATATGTTGTGTAAGCACCTGTTGAGATGGTTACAGCATTCATTCATCTTGATTTGGAATCTAACATCACGGCACATCTTCACTTGGCAATAGTTGCTCATCTTCCTTGGAACAGCTTTGTTTGTTTTTCAATAGAATTGTACAGGTTATGGGTCACATTCAAGATGAGAAATATTTTGAAATGATTTTCTGTGGTCTCATTGTCATACAGCACACAAACCTGGCATTCCAACAGGGGTGTGTACACTTTTGATATCCACTGTATATAGGTGTTGATATAGCTGTTAGTGGTAGGCAAGGACAGAGGGTCATAACACATCATGCCTACTCTAGTACCCATATCAGTGTCAGGGCAGTGCAACAACCAGTAGCTGTACACATTTATGTCTGTTGTATGCACTGGCACTGATATTACACACATGTGCAACATGCACAACCTATTTACCTGACTGCTTGAAACCCATGTTACTAGTTTTGTGCCTTCCAGCTAAACATACGCATACATACATGTGCTCAGGGGATATCTGGTATACATTTCTGTTCTATGATAGTATGGCACACTGTATTTACAGTCTTGCTGCTCAGTCATACTTCTCAAATTGTTATAGAAGTATGTCTGGACAATGGCACACATAAATGGGTGACAAAAGGGACATCAGTATTGATACTGTATTAATATAGCTGCACCATACATTAGTATGTTGATTGCACAGTAGGCTTTGACATCTGTGATAACCTGGAAGATGTCCAATAGTCATAAGTAGGCTATTATGTTATGTTATCATTGCTCACAGACTTGTTAATGGTTTGGCTGGCATAACACAAGTATGTGTGTATGTGACTACAGATATCAGTCACAAATGTGCTTATTATCCAGCAGAACACCGTACAGTTTAATGTTATTAATTCAATATATCACATGCAGTACAACACACATGTCTGCAACAGTACTTTACTATGCACATGCCCTATATAGGTCGCTTAGGTTTACAAGACAAACGTATCATACTCATACTGACAGGTAACATATGGATATGAATGACATCCCATAAACTGCTCTAGCAGTGGCACAGTCACAACTGTTTGACAGATACCCCAGCAGTTGTCATATGTGAGCTGTCTTTTCCCAGGGTGCGTCAGGCTTCTGAGTTGTGATCCTACCTCACAACCTCTTAGAGCATCACATCTGGGCAAAGCCTAAAATGATGGGGGGATAAATAGGGACAGAATTTAAATATCCTTGTGACAAACTTAGGAAGTTTGTAGATT
>NC_056747.1:1179832733-1179875233 GCF_019279795.1 Protopterus annectens | reverse complement strand
TCCCCCCACTTTGGCTTGTTCCAGAGTCATTGCGCTAAAGGGTTGTGAGCATACCTCTCCATTGCCAGGCTGTTTGCAGACTGTCCAGGTGTTTGGCCCATACTTTGTTTCCGTTCCACAGTTTATTTGTATTTGTGTGGGAAATGCTGTTATGATCCAATGATTTATGTCAGTGAATAATGACATACATGTCAGTTCCCATCCTCATATCATTCAGACAATTCTGATACACACCCTGTTGCTGTACAACTATTCAGTTATAACAGCAATATTCTGATTATGTCCCTATATGTGGACCCATTTCCCACCCTTTGTACAGCCTTTGTTCATTAGTGTTGCACTAAGAAGTTGATAGATATAGTTCTGATGTATGGCTGCACTGCATGTTATATAACTACATACATAAATATATTTATATACGCACACACACACACACACACACACACACACACACACACACACACACACATATATTCCTTCGTGTGTGTGTGTGTGTGTGTGTGTGTGTGTGTGTGTGTGTGTGTGTGTGTATATATATATATATATATATATATATATATATATATATATATATATATATATATATATATATATTTAGGGCATAGTGGTATGTTCTCTGACTCTATGGGTTCAAGACTTGGCAGGGCTGATTATTTTGTTGCTTGGCAGAACAAGGGCTGTTGGATACAGAGTGACTAAGGCACTTTTAAGCAGTTGTAAGTGGGTTTGCGCAACTCTAAGTGATGCCAACACATAGTTAAAAGTACAGATGCTGAATCTGTGTTGGCTTCACTTAGCAACGTGCAAACTTGCTTTCTCCAGCTTACCCCTGCACTAATTTCTTTGAAAGAAAAGAAAAAAGGAATGATAGGAAAGTGGTGTAAAAGGGGCATGCAAAGGGAAGTAAATTATGCCAGGTAGCTAGGGATGTGCAGGACGGGTGTAGGAAAGGTCCATAGCTGTCCATTTCTCCTACAGCAACAGCTGTGCATGTGTATTGAATTTGGAGGTAAATTTGGAAACTCAAACCCCTGAGAGGGGGTGAGGACAACAATAATGTGTTGTGAAGCCAATTAGACCAGATAACATGTGTCCAGTGGACATATGTGTGAAATGGACAGCTATGTATGGGGGAAACTGCCCTTTTTTTAAGGTGAGAGTGGGATGTTGGGGAAGGATAGTAGGTGTATTTGGAGAGGTAGGTTGGGTAGGAAGACAGACAAGAAGGACAAGACAGCATACAGGGGTGGTATATGACATATGTGGGGGTAAACACCTTGGATGGGGAGGGGTGTTTGGTAATCGGAAGCCCATGAGCCCCCAAATGGATACAGTGGGACTGAGGTCCCCACCCGTAGGCAGTCACCACTGCACCTTCACGGTCCCAAAAGTGGCTGTGCTGGAGGCTGAGCAAGAGGGGCAGGCTGACACTCTAAATGCACCATGCAGCCCTCAAGCTGGCATAGCAGATCTCCCAATTCTTTGTGGAGCTCCGTATGCACCAGACCCCAGACCTGGCCCCATCCCCTGAGGTGGCTCCACCCAAAGGTGGTGCAGGACCAGCGGATGAGAAGGTCCTGGGGTGGGTCCCAGATGTACTTGGGCCCGGTGCCACGGCGAGATGAGGCGGGAGAGGTGGATCTGCTGGGATCAGTCTTCCTAGATGTGCTATGGTGTTGCAGTTTTAGAACATATGTTGGTTGCAGTTTTAGAACATATGTTGGTTAGTCATGAAAAACACATTCCAAGGTTAGTTATAATAGCATGCATTAGTATTCCCATTAACCCAAAACAACAGATTTGGAACTTTTGAATAGTAAGCAGAACACATGCATATATGGAACCACAGTGGGCATTACACCAGCATGCAAGTTACATTGATAGCAAAAGGCCACCAATGATAGTATTTGAACAGGGAACATTAATTTGAAAACATTTCAATATTTGTAGAACAATAGGGCACATGTCCCAATGGTAGGTTTGGTGAAAAACATACCCATTCATTTATGTGTTTAGATTATTGGTGAAGATAAGGTGGGGGAGAGAGAGATGTCAGTTAACAGGCGTAGATTCTTGCAGTGATCACAGCTTTAATGATCATTACTCTAATCATTACTCTATAGGTATTATTACAACAACCTATGGCCTTGGGTTGGGCAGTGGTATGTTTGTACACAGTGTATAATTACAGCCTTGTTATAGCTACTTTATACCTTTTCTTGCCTGGCAGATCTGTGGAGGAGATTTCTGTTAACACTACCTGACTGTTTCTACACATATTCACATAGTCAGGTTTACATATGTGCACTCATACTGTGTGTGTGTGTGTGTGTGTGTGTGTGTGTGTGTGTGTGTGTGTGTGTGTGTGTGTGTGTGTGTGTGTGTGTGTGTGTGTGTGTGTGCGCGCGTGCGTGCGCGCTATTGCCACACTCTGCTATGATTTCTAGTGGTCACCCTGGTTTTTGGCTGCAGGGACCAGTAGCTGTGACAGCATGACACTTGAACATTTCTTGGGGGAGACTACTTGGTGTATGTACTTATCTTGCTGTCATTTGCAGCATTGGGGTTGGACCGTGGATGTTGGACACAGTATAACTACAGCCTTCTTATAACTACTGTATGCCTTTTCTTACCTGGCAGACCTGTGGAGGAAATTTTTGTTAACACTACCTGACTGTTTCTACACATATTCATAAAATCCTAGGTGAAATTATACATGCAGCTTACTACCACTCCCAGGATTCAAACAATGACTGTTTGTGCAGAAAATACCACAAACATTTTTGTGTGTCATCAGAACAAGCTGTTGAGAAACTGCTGTATCTTCCTTGAATGTTTTCTGTCTAATGCTCTCTTGGTTGTACAATCTAACCTTGTAATTAGGACATTCTTATACAAACATTCCTATACATAGCTTTTCACATAGCACAGTGTGGAAAACAGTGGTTAACACAACATTGCTATTCAGATATCAGATCTTGGTGCATGAAACATTTCATATCAGTTAATCTCGTGTCTTACAGCACCACTAACTTTGTCAGCTGAGACTTGATTGTTTAATGCTTTCACAGCTATAGTTGCTGTGCATAACCTGTACACATTTCAATTCATACAATACCAAAGTAAACACAACCAGTCTAGGGTTTTGAATTTTATTGACAGGCAGTTACAGTTTTATTTATATATCACCTATATGAGACTATTACTGCAATATTGTCTGGTTTATTCAGTACAAATCATACCCATTTTAATACTGCAAGGTGACATTCTACTTATTTATATTTATTTGGTATCAGTACTACAAGCTAGACTGTTACTCACCAGCCTCGCGACACAGCCTTAGCACCCTGCTTCCATGGGCTTCCTGGTTCGCAGCCCACTCAGCTGGAGCTGTAGAGAAGATAGAGAAACATTTATGCATACCAATCCATCACATACACAGGCTGAACTTTGGTCAACTGTTATTGATATTAATATTTACACATGCCTGGGACATCCCTCTGCCATGCATCTTGGACCCACTGGTCCAAGAGATCCCTCTTCCTTCACTTCAAATTGGCAAAATGGTGCCGGACCTGCTCACCAGGCTGAGGGATGCCAGTGGCACTGGTGAGATAGTGGGCGAGACTTTCCCAGGCCTCTGCTTTGTATTTGGAGCCCTGGTAGTGTTCCTGCAGCAGTCTCATATCATGTTTTTTTATGAGGAGTCCTACCATGATCCTGGACTCCTGTATGCCCTATCACTGCACCAGAAAGTGCACACCCTCTCCAACACCAGCCATAGTGCCTACAGTGGGGAGCTACAACCAGTTATGATCTGTATTCCCACCTGCAAGGTTTAAATACAGCCAATTTCCTCCCCTTTGCTGTGATTGAACAGTTTTGAATATGCTAAGCTAAGCACCAAGCAAACCCACTTAGTTGGTATAAGCATTGCTTAGAAGGGTAGATGCTAAGAACTGCTTACCAGTGCGTAAATCTGCTTAGCTACACTAATTCTTGCTTAGAATTTAGATTTAAACAATGCTTATACTGGCTAAGCATAGCTGAGCACAAGTTAGCATTGTTTAGCTTTCCTTGTACAGACTATCAGCATTGTGGGGTTAATTCCTCATAAATGACATATTATGTTATGTATATCTATCTTCCATAACATCCCCCTATGTGCTTTCATTACAATACATTCTTTTGTGGCTATTCTGTATGGGACACTTGTGCTTATATGGGGGTTTCACATCTGTACTACACTGAAACCTCACATTTGGACCTACTACACTACCCTGGTTAGCAAATATATATATTATTCACTACCTACTAATAACAAAATATATTTTTGTGCTTTTTTAACAGATACAATGAATGGATTGAATGGGGACTCAAACTGCAAACACCTGCTAGCTAAGCAAAAGCTGTAACCACTATGCTATTTCACTTTACACTGCTTTATCCATATATTTGTATTTAGCCCATTGGGATGTGTAAGCTAGGCTGAGCATAGCTGCGCGATGCGCACTCCCACTCAGCTACATTAAACTTTATTGCGGATAGAAAAAACATACATATGTGTTTTATTTTTATTTACTGTAGCGGTGTGCACATTGCTTTCTGCACCATTATCTGTGTATTGCTCTTACCAAACTTAGAAAGTTGATAGAATAAATAGGTTTTGCATTAACTTAATGTTTTGGTCCCATGAAGTCAGGGAGGTACACATTTTAGGAGGAACACACCAAAATATATGAGTCAATTATCTGTACACATTTCAAAAATATTTGAGAGATAAGCTCCATGGACAATTTTGCTGCTTTTGTATTGCCGCACAGCAACTCTGGAGTGCAGGGGACATGTATATTGTAAGAGCACTGCTCTTGGACACACCTCCTACGATTGTACATAGACCCGTGTCCGTATTAGAAAACAGCAGCATGCCTTCATGCACATGCAAGGAGCGTTGCTGTTCTATATGGACACAAATCACTCCATGTCAGAATAACGCTACTCTGACACGGAGCTTCGAGAATCCAATGCTATTCCGGGATGGAGCTGCGTGAATCCTGGGAGCTATGTTACTAACTGACCATGAATTAATACAGACTATATTTAACAACCCAAAGTTGAAATCATTGCTTAGGAATGAAGAGATAGTTTGTAAAACTGCCTAGCAGCATAAAATACAGTTCAAAAAATGAAATAAAACATTGCAGAATATTTATCAGGATATCCAACTGCACCAATACAAAAAAGGACAAAAACAAAAAAAGAAAAAGACATGTAGAAGTGGCAAAGGACTATGTTCATATGAATGGTCTATATACAGTCTCAAGAGCTCTAACGCTAAAAGGTACAGAGGCAGAAAGAGAAAACAGTTACAGTAGTACAATGAACCCCATATAATACACAGCATAAAAAATACAAAGATGCTTGTGATACTGAGCCCGCAAAGTGGTTTAAAAGTACAAATATAAAACAGTTTCTACAAAAGAGAAATTCCTGCTGCAAGGGATAAGGCTGATTAAACCAAAAGAACTAAAAAGCGCTCAGTTAACTATAGGTTATGCAACTCACACTGCAGTAGTAAAAGCCAAAGCTACAACCAGTGGAAAAAATGGTTTATAGGAATTAATGAGGTAATTGACAACATCCTAAATGATTGTTACACCTAGATAACGCAAAAAAGAAGAGGACTGTCTTTTCAAATGCCTGAACTATAAAATGCGGCTTATCAAAAAAACTGTATAAACTCTTATGAGTCAAAATCATTTACTTGTACTGACTAATAAATAATTTAGATTCCTGGTTATGGATTATGCAACATCACTATCATTACATACAGTAATGATGGATATTTAAAATTGTTGGGAGGCATTTGTATCCAAGCACAGGTCTTGCTGTCTAGGGGAGGCATTTGTATCCAGGTTTAGGTCTTGCTGTCTGGGTGGAGACATCTGTGTCTAGGCTCAGGTCATGCTGCTTTGAGGGAGGCATCTGTTTCCAGGTTCAGGTCCTGCTGTCTAAGAGGGAGGTGTCTGTGTCCAGGCTAAGGTCCTGTCTGGGGGAGGCATCTGTGTTGTCTAGAGGAGATGTCTGTGTCCAGACTCAGGTCTTGCTATCTGCAGGAAAGAATCTGTGTCCAAGCTCAGGTACTGCTGTCTGGGGGGAGTTGTCTGTGTCCACAAAGGACCTGATTTCTTGAGGGAGCAATCTGTGTCCAGGCTCAAGTCCTACTGTCTGAGGGGGAGTTATCTGTGTCCATGCTCAGATGTTGCTGTCTAGGAGGAATCATCTGGGTCTTAGCTCAGGTCTTATTGTCTGGGGGCAGGGGGCTATGTCCAGGCTCACATCTAGCTGGGGGGGGGGGGTCGGAGGGTGAGAGGGGCACTTAGTGATCTAAAAAGGGCAATTTTTTATAACTATTTACTACCACAACATAGGTTCACTTGGAGGACATTTTAAGCTTAGCCAATTCCCTTTTGGTGCTTGAATTAAGATTTTCTGATTGGTCTTACCTATCCCATGGCTGATAATTGTATATTAGCCCTAGTGAGAATAACTGTGATCATACCATAGATAATTGAGGTGGCCATGTAAGGGATGCAGGATTTAGGAACTGCCTCTATCCATTAGTGGCATGAGGGGCAATCCTGGAGTACATTTTCTATTACCCGTTCTTAGATCCAAGTTGCATTTGAATATGGACAGATGAACTTTGTTTTATTTTTATGGATAGTCTGTTTTGGAACAGTGGTAGCCTCTGTGATATATATCCATCTCTCCACAGCATTCAAGTTTTAGATACCTAGACTGAGTATTTCTGATGCCATTTGACTTGCTGATGTTCAGTAGGTCCATCTGTATCAGGTCGGAGGATGCCTTGTATGCCAGACATGTCACCTCTAAGCAGTCTGTAGGAGACTGAGTATAGTAATAAATCTTTGAGGTGGTCCATGCAAGACCTATTTTTTTAGGACTTGTATCCTTTTAGTAAGGTATCGCTGAAGGTATTCCAATTGTTGCATGAGGTTGGACAGATACATGCCAAAGTGGGCATTATACAAAATGATTGACCTAATGAGAGCTTAGTAAAGGGGGACAACAACATCTCTAGATCTAGTCGCAATCAATTTGTTTATAAGCTGTGCAATATAGAAAGGCTTTCTTATGACTCTGGGCACATGTTGATCAAATGTTAGTTCACTGTACACACAAATTCTCAAATGCTAAACAACTGGGTCAATTCTCAGAGGGCATTGTCATGATTTTGACACCAGTTATTATTTGGGACAAACCTTCCTGCATGATGGTTAAGTCATTTGCAGATTCAATAACTGCTCTTAGCTTGCAGTCATCTCAGACTTAGACAGCCAAAGACCTTTGACATTTCCTTTTACTTTTGAGATATATATGCCAAACAGAAAAAGTCTCAGCACCGAACCCTGGAGGACTCCACTGGTGACTGGTCTCTTCCCCTATTTTGATCTCCTGCATCCTGTGAGCAAGTTGGCAATCCAGCTAGTGATGCAAATGTTTGCTGCTACATTATTCATCTTTTGTACTATTCCTGAGTAGGGGATTGTGTCAAAAGGCTTGGCCAGGTCAAGGTAATGTGGTGTGTATTGTTTTATCTTTATCCGTTGTTTTGGTAACAAGAGTAAAGCTTACAATTTGCCCATGATTTTGAGCCTTTCACACTTTCCTCTGGGCTGTTTTCGAACACATTTTTAGGGCCATGCATACATTTATGCATTCTTTGATTCACCTTCCTGCCACCATTTCACTGAGATCAGTGCACTACCCCAGTACACAAACTTAAATAAATAAATAAATATATACTTGCGTATTGCTGGCACTGGCAGAGGCAGTAATCTCCATTCAAGATGAGCTATCAGTTTATGGACTAGATGAATACATGAATTAATTATGTCCAGGTACAGATTTGTGTGCTCATATATAGTGTACCTATTAGAAAAGAACAACCTCAACTCTTTTGTAACGATCACATGGTGTGCAAATTCAGAAGGAGTGTGGGCAATATTTATAAGGGCTGCTAAACACTCTCTATTTTCTGCACATACATCAGAAAAAGGGTGGGATTAGAGATCTAACCACACAGAGGGTGTCAAAACTGCTTTTGGCAAACCCATTACTCTGACAGTGCGTACACCACTTGTTAAATACATTTAAAAATATAGTGTGTGCTTGTGCTGAGTAGGCAGCACACACACACACAGACACACACACTGAAAAGTTCAGGCTAGAACCCAGAACCGGTGTGCAGCTGCATGAAGCTAAGGGGTATTACCTTAGTATGGACAGTCCACTGTGGCCTTTAGTTGTTAACTTTTCCACATTGTCCGTTTTCAGTTGCAAATTGGGAAAAGAGTAAAATGTACAAAAAAAAATGAATATAGAAACCAGACAATGTTATACAGATCAGTTTTAATTGGCTGATCCAGATTAGATGCATTTAGCTCAAAACTCAGTTTGTTGATGTTACAAACACTGGTAGCAAAACACAAGGGCCGTTTTTGCTATCAAATGTCAAACCTGTCCCTTAAATCACTATTAGAAGAGAGCCTGCCTTACCCAACAAAATGATTTGAGTTTATCCACATGCAAAAAAGCTTTTTTTAAGTATTGAGGCTGCCTAAATTCTGCAGATAGCCGTATGCTAAGAAATGCGTGCAATGATACTTACTGACATATTCAATTAGGTAAGGAAAATGTAGCTGCAAGTAAGAAAATAAAGGAATATTCCCAACAAGGACTTTGTTACCTGCAATTTAAGCACTGCCTGTAAAATGAAAACATGGCGGGGATGTTTTATAGAGGAATAAATGCTGTTTATGAATGGATGCAGTACATATCTGTCAACCTCTTAGTGCAAGAAATCTGGGCAACACTAAAACAATGTTGGGGGGATGCTAAAAGCCCAAAAGCAGGGGACAGATTTTAAATATTTCTCTTATAAACTTAGAAAGTTGCTAAAATAAGAGGTTATGTGCTAGCATTTAGTTTCTGAAATATATGAAATTCTAATCTTAAATGTCATTATTTAGTGGTTTAAGTCTTCAATTATTTGCCATAAAACACAAACTGTATGACTAATAGAGCAAAAATATGAGGTAAAAATATGGGCATTTTGCAAAAATCTGGACAGCTGAAAGGTATGATGCAGTAAGAATGCATTTTACTGCTGGTTCGAAACTTTGCACAAGGACTGGGAGTGATCATTTATTCTGTTTAGTTCAGAACCCTTACAGCACTTAGATTTAATGTGAGGTAATAATATTTAGTCAAATGCGCCTTGTGTGCATTCTTCCTCTTATTCCTGCATCCTTGCATTACTAAAGACTCAGAAGAGGAATAACAGAACAGTTGTAGGCAGGGAGTGTATGAAACCCTCTCAACACACACACGTGCATGTGCGCGCACGCACACACACAGACACACACACACACACACACACACACACACACACACACACACACACACACACACACACACACACACACACGCACACACACACACACACACACACACAAACACACACGCACGCACACACACACACACACACACACACACACACACACACACACACACACACACACACACACACACACACACACACACACAGACACACACACACACACACACAAAATGGAGCCTTTATAGCAAGCACAGTAAAATCAGAGCCTTCATAGCACAACAGAGCCTTCATAGCAAGCAGAGTAAAAACAGAGCCTTCATAGCAAGCACAGTAAAAATGGAGCACTTCTTACCATTGGTGACTCTGGCAGCAATGATGTGAACATATTCTGCGCACTGTTGCTTGAATTCACATTAGCGTGTGATGCACGCATGGGTCCTCCTTAAAGGAAAACTCCATGGTCTCACAGCTGTAAAAGTGTGGGGGGTGCTCCCTCCCCCTTGCCCTATGGTTCTGACACCTATGCAGGGGGAGATGTCTGTGTCCAGGCTCAGATCTTGCTCTCTGTGTCTTGGAGGAGGCATCTGTGTCCAGGCTCATTTCTTGCTGTCTGGGTTTGGAGGAAGGCATCTGTGTCCAAGCTCAGGTCTGTGTTCATACTAAGGTCTGTGCTATATCAGTCGTTTTGTATAAGAATAGTTTCAGTAACTATACTTCATTATTACATAGATAATCTGTGTTTTAGTGGTCATTTATGTAAAAATGTTTCCACATGGCTTTAGCAATGATATTTTTATGGACAGTGATTTGACAAGTTTATTTCCGATACCCCATATACAAACAGATGTGCATAATGATTCACAAGTACCAGTACAGTCTCTGCCTATGCATCCTTACAGATCTCAAGATATTACGTACCTGTGTATCTATCAGTAATGGAATCCTACAATTCAAAGATGGCTGTTGAGGTCAACTGCTGTAAGTATGACAACATCTCAAAATAAATTGGGGATGAAATTGTAGAAAGTGAAGAAGGATACAGTGTGCCTGACTTTGCCATTACCTTGGAGGATAGTGATGACTGTGCCTGCAGTGCTGAGGCCACCTCAGATGGTGATGACAAGTTTGGCTGTTTAGTGATGATGCGGGAAACTCACCCAAGTCATCACTACAGTGGCTACACTCAATCTGTCAGGAGCATCACTTCATGCCCCCACACTTAACAAAGTTGCTGTGATCCATGCCCAGTGTGAATAAAGTCTTACATGCAGCCATTGACTAGCGTCCATAATCTGGGAATGACAAGAACAAAAACAGGTCATTACCAAGCAGTAGAATGCATGTATGGTACACTTACAGTAAACCACTGCAACCATTAGCAACTCAGAGCAGTCAGGTACTGTAAAGTACTACTGGTCTGCAATTATCAAACTTACAGGTCTACAGTAGTTCTGACTTGCAAGATGTAACTTTGTCAGCTGGGAATATCAGCCTCAACCCCCATGCTTGCAGCCCATGAATATGCATTGGTTTCAGTATCCCTGAATTGGACCCAGAATCCACAAACACTGAACGCCTTTTACTTCCATGTGATGAATGCTTAGTGTTGTAACTCACAGTAGGTCCTCTGTACCAAGGGATGAACCATCACAGGTAATGCAGTCTACTCCATATGCAGGTGGCAGTGCGAAGGTGGTGTCAGGTTAAAAAAAAGCCATGCTGTGTGTTCAGCTGTATATACACATGACATAGTGAGGAGACCCCCAATAACAGTGCTAACAAAAAGAACTGTAGGGGTGAAAAGGCCACACTCATGGGCCATTAGGATTCTATACAGAATTATGTCAGTGTCTGTGATTTTTTGCAGCTCATTGGCTTATCAACTCCCATACTTAGTGAAAAAAATGAGCTCGACTTTTTTCATCCTATGTTTCCTTCATCACACTACCAGCACATTGCTGAAGAGACAAACTGGCACAGTTTGCAGTGTCAGCAGACTTTAGGAAAGGTGGACATACAATGGACACTAGTCAGTGTTCATGACATTAAGGCATCCCTTGGAATGTGGCTCTATATGAGCGTGGTACCTGTAAGATTACATTTTACTTAATGTAGTTTGTTAGACATACAGAATGTCCTTTCAAGTCTTACAATACCTCTTCCAAAGTACAAGAAATATTGGAATACAGACCATTTGTATGACAGTTACCCCATGGCAAAGGTGATACCCCATGTATGTTTCACATAGGCCTAGAAATGCAGCCATATTAAAGCAAATGTATGTCTTCCTCTTACATTTTGCATGCAGTTTCAATAAAAAAGAATGTTTCAGTACAAATAACCTTAAGTCAAGACTTCTGATAAGAATAACATGTGATAACAGAATGTGCAGTACATTCATTATAAACAGGCTTGGGAACCCAAGTTAACTCATTAGCCCTGAGTACCGCCACAGGGTGCATTTCAGGTTGCATCCGAGCACAACCTGAGGCAGTAGAATGAACACAGAAAATGGAAAACAAGGGATGTGTCCTCAGTTTGGGAGAAAATGAACTAAGAGAAGAGTTGATTAATTTACTAGACATAGATAGATATGTTAAGATCAATGAAAGAAATAGACTGCAGAAGGTCAATGAAACCCAAAATGTGAGAAGTCTGATAAAACAAATGAACACAATAATTAAGAATGTTCATAGAGATCCATGCAATATAACAGAAGCAAACCAGATATATTACTGTGCAAATAAAGTAATAACTGATAACGTTCTACCACAAGATCACAGGGTAGTGAGGGAAAGGAAGGGGAGAAATCAAATACCATCATGGAAGTATTGAATATAGAAAACTATAAAGCAGTTAAGACAAGAAGTGTCACTATTAGAAGACTATGTTGTTGTCTTTTGGCTTTTCCCAGTTAGGGGTCGCCACAGTGGAACTCTGGTCTGCTAATGATTGGCAGTAAACTTTGACGAACGCCGAGGTGCCAGCTCGACGTTCAACCTTCAACGAAGGCACGCCCTTTTATGCGTGTCTTTTGAACGCCCACACAACCACAGGGAGGACATGCAAACACTACAAAGAAGGTACTCCCTGCACTCCAGCCGAGAATCGAACGGGAGAACCTCTTGCTGTGAGGCAACAATGCTACCGCTGCACCACCGCAGAATAAAACTATTAGAAGACTATAGACGAGGGAATAGATCAACAAAAATATTAAGAAAGATAGATGTGATAAAAGCAATGTGCAGTGTTAGAACAGACAAGGATCTATCATGCACTATCACAAATAAAATTTCAGCACAGGTGGAAAAACTTAGAAGATACACAGATAAATATAAAGGAAAAGTACAAAATAAGCGATTTATTGATGACCCAAAAAGGTTTTATAGAGAACTGGGAAACAAGGTAAAAGAAATTGATCCTTGGAACATAAAGATGCTTAATGGATAAAAAAAGTAAAAGAAAGAATAAGAAGTTTAAGGTACAGGATATGAAATGGGATGAAGTAACAGCCAGAGAGATTGAAACAAAGTTAAGAAAAGCATCTAATTGGAACCCCCCAGGCCCAGATGCAGTACCTAACTTTTGATTAACAGCATTAACATCTTTGCAAGATTTAGCTGTGAATAAGAATTATTTATATGCGCATCCTGAACAGACACCAACCTGGCTAACAACAGGGAAAACAATGCTCCTATTTAACAGTGAGCCTGCAAGCTACCCTAAAAATTATAGACCGATAACTTGCCTTCTGACGACATATAAACTATACATGGGAATTGATGCTGACAGAGTTTATAGTCATTTAGAAGAAAACTCAATTATGACAGTAGAACAAAAGGGCAATAAAAGAAAGTTATATGGACCAAAGGATCATTTGTTGTAAGAACTGTAAAAAGGGGAAGAATCTAAGTATGGCATGGATTGACTACAAAAAAGCATTTGATAGTATCCCACATTCATGGATAAAAGAGTGCTTAAAAATATAAAGATACATCCTACACTGATCGATTACATTACAGTGATCATGAAACAATGGTAGAACACTTTGCAATTAAGCCATGATAAAGGACAAATTATTATCCCATGAATAAAAATTCAAAGGGGGCTATTCCAGAGTGACTCTCTGTCACCACTGCTATTCTGCCTTGCCCTTATCTTGTTAAACTGTTTACTTAACAGCTTAGGCCATGGGTATAATTTGACTCCTAGAAAACAACAAAGTGTAAAGACGTATCTTCTCTTTGTCGATGATTTAAAGCTATATAGCTTATCGGATGAACTGAAAGCACAACTGCAAGCTGTCAAAACTTTTTCAGATGATATAAGAATGTAATTTGGTTTTGATAAATGTGCAAAAGCTACCTTTAAAGCAGGAAAACTGCAACACCAAGAAAACATCAGTTTGGGACAAGAATGTGATATAAAAGAACTTGAACAAGAAGAAGTGTATAACTATTTGGGAAATGAAGGATAAACAATAAAACACAAACAAATCCAAATAAAACTTAGTAAGGAATACTTTAGAAGATGTAAATTAATCCTGAAAACAGCGCAGACATCTAGGAACAAAATCCAAGCTGTAAACCAATTTGCTCTTCCCGTCCTAACTTACAGATTTGGAGTGATTGACTGGCCCCAAAATGTGTTGGATAGATTAGATAGGAAAGCAAGGAGGATGCTTCATGCACACCAAATGATTTACAAAAATGAGTGCATACCAAGATTGTATATTCCTCGTTCTGAAAGACGTATGGGCCTCCTCGAAATAGATTACATGTACAGATCTGCAAACATGGGACTGCATACCTATCTGCCGACATCACAAAACCCAAAAGTTGTGAAAGTTTTGAAACATGAGGAGAATAAATCTAAGATGACTTCCCTGCTTAGGCTAGCAAAAGCATATCTGCATCAAGCAGGAATGGAAATCAAAGCAGAAGTAGATAAAAATCAGGCAGCAAGTGAAAGCGCCAAAAATAAAAAAAAAGAATGTAAGTTGGAGGACCAAATGAGAAGGCACAAAATGTGGAAAATGCATAAATATAGCTGCAAGTATAGAAAACTTCTGGAAGAACTTTATGTTGATCAGGAATGAACAGATGAATGGTTAAGGAGAGGTGAATTCAAACCAAGAGATGAAAGGTTAATATCGGTGGCACAAAACAGTAGGCTACGTACATGGTTTACAAAGTCCATTGAACAGGTGTGAGAAACAGACAAATGTATGTTTTGCAAAACAGAATTGGAAACAGTTGCACAGCTCATTGCTGGTTGCAACATACTAATGGCAGAAGGACTGTATACTGAGAGGCATAATAATGTGGTGATATTGTTGCACTGGGGATTGTGCAAACATTATGGTACTGAAGTGACTGAAAAAAAACTGAAAACATGAGCCACAAAGCATCATAGAAAATAATGAGGTCTACATCACATGGGATCATCCATTACCAGTAGTTCAAAAGATAGATGCAAGAAAACCAGATATAGTGGTCCAAGAAAAGAAGATAAAAGTAGCATTAATCACTGAAATCACCACATCCAGTGACTACAGTGTCCTGTGTACAGAGAGACACAAAGTCATAAAATATCGGGATTTGCAGGCAGAAACAAGAACAATTGGAAGAAAGATACCCAGATAGTTCCAATAGTAGTAGGAGCAAAGGGTCTTATAAAAAAGTGTCCACAATCATATTTAGATGTGCTTCCAATACATGTAACTCCATACAAATTGCAGAAGGATTCACTGCTAGACACATTGTGGATGCTGCGAAGAGCACTTTTAGCTGACAACAAAGATTGAAACAATATTAATTTCATGAAATTTAATTGTACTTTGACTAAGTAATGGGGTCCATTCCTGTTATGGTATTAGAAACCCAGCAATTTAACTCCATTGCTGAAAACTAGATTGAAAAGGTACCTGAACTTTGTTAAGTACCTTCTCAAATTTATTTTTTCAGTGGAATTAACTATAGTTTGCATAGGATTTTTTAAAGAAAATCGTCTTTCTTTGTTTGTGATCTCTCACAGCGGGCCAATTTTCTCTGCATTGCAATTTAAGTGCCATACATGTAGGGACTACTGTAGCCTGCAGTTCAATTACTTTACTGTATGTTCTGATTCCATATGTGTTGCTCTGTGTGTGTGTGTGTGTGTGTGTGTGTGTGTGTGTGTGTGTGTGTGTGTGTGTGTGTGTGTGTGTGTGTATGTGTGTGTAGTGGTGCTATCATTGCCATGCCATAGGTTGATTCTGTTTTTGGCTGTCATGCTGTACCTCGAATGGCAACTTTTACCATAGTGACCTGCGTTAGTTGAATTATACATGTTGTCTGGTGTGGGATCTCACTGTTTTACCTTCTTTTTTGCTCACCTCCCACCTCACAGCTTACATGGGTCAGTTGTGACCCTGGGGCAGGAGCATAACTCTCTACTGTACAGATTTTTGATGAATGCTCAAGTTCTTCCCCTTAACCTTATGTCTGTGTTTAATAACACTGTTGTTATACTGGTTATACATAGCAACAGATTTTCACTGAATGTCCAGGTTTATCCACCTTAACTTTATGTCCAGTTTTCATAGCATTGTGGTTATATTGGTTATACCAGGAGACATTTGAGTTTCAGTCTTCACACCCTTCCGAAAATTCATGCTAATGCTAAACCTGTTATTCCGTCAACTTTTGCTAAGCAAGGCAATGGATCAAATGGCAACAGCAATGTGTTTGGGAGAAGGGGTAGCACTAGGACCTGTGTGAGAGTGTGTATGCATGTATGAGAGTGAGCGATCGTGTTATTACACTACGACCCCCCATTAATATTCCAAAACATGTACGCTGATTGGTCAATCAGCAAATCTGTAATTCAGACTTATACTAATGGAAAAAGGTCCGGTATAAGTGTTTTTTTACAGCAATGGAGAATGCAAGAGCTCCGTTCCTGTTTAGATTCTCCATTGCTTTTTTTAAAGATGTCTCACTATGTTAAACTCTTTTAACATAATGAGACACTTTGTAAAAAACAATGGAGATCTTGCTTTCTCCGTTGCTTCCACCCACAGCTCTGATGTACTGCATAAGCATACGCATGCGCAGTACATCAGAACTGCCGCAGAATACCAGACAGCTGTGGAAGGGCAGCAAGGAGGCATTATACAATGCCATTATTTAAGAAAAGTAAGTATTTTTTTTCTTAAATAATGTCATTGTATAATAGCAATAACCCAATTCTGGGTGTGGGTAATGCTGGATTCACCCACGGTTGTCTTTGTTTGGCCACTCGGGCTTCACCCTCTTGACCAAACCACACCAACCGTGGGTAAATCCAGCATTACCCACACCCAGGCGTGGGTTATTGCTATATTATTTTACACTCGCTAAACAGCTGTTTAGCGAGTGTAAAAAATAAATAAGACAGAAAATAAAGAGTGCGTGTGTGTGTGTATGTCTGTATCTGTTTCTGTATCTGCGTGTATGAGTGAATGCGTGTGTGAAAGAAGTGACTGTGTGTGTGACTGAGAGTGAAGAGTGAGACTGAGCGATCCACTGGCATGTAAGGAAAAAATATTCAATAATGTGGAACTGTACAAGTATCTGTAATCTAGGGGAGTTAAGGGGGTTGGCATAATGGTTAAGGTGTTTACTGTACCTGCAAAAGCATGGTAATCATATAAAATGTACCCAGGATTCCTACCATATCTTTTGAAATTTCTCTGCAGATCAGTGTTGAAAATGAAACAGTCACTGTAATGAAAAGAAAGCATGGCATTATGGTCATGAGATTTTACAAGTAAAATGTATTTTTCTAGTGAAGCTTATAGGAATGTGATCCAAAAACTCCAAGGAAAGGGTGCCACAGAACCAGGAACCAATAAAACCACAACAGTCACCCAAAGAGGCAGAAGGTAATAATAAAAAAACACGAGCCTGTAGGTGTAAGCAGCAGCAGGTTTAATCACATAAACGCCACACAATACAAAGCGTTTTCATCCACCAGACTTCCTCAGATGTAAAATGAAAGAATGAAGGCTGTGCCTGCTTATATACCCCTCCCAATCTAATTAGTAATTAAAACAATTGTTTAATTGACACCAATAAAATCCTGTAACTAAAATATTCGTGACAACCTACCAACTTGCCACAAATACAGATGAAAGTAGATAAAAACATGCACATTTTTTAAAAGAACTTTAAAATAAATATATAAATACTAAAACCATCACAATGTGTTGGACAGATAAACTTGAATCAAAAACCAACAAAAGGAACTTGCAAAACAATATATATATACTTATTTTATAGTTTTGCAGCTCTCATTTTTAAAATAGGGGCAATGGATATGTGTTCATTCAGCCCTGGGAATCTATTGACTTCCAATAACAACTGCCAAAATATTTCTCTCACCTCTATCCTATTTTCCCACGGCCACCCCCTCACATCACATTGCACCTTCTCTACAACAACGAAGCCCCATTTTGCTTGGGGACATGTCAGTGTATGTTTAAACAAGGCATTTTTAATATTTTCGACTCTAATAGCATATAAATGCTCAAAAATCCTCCTTTTGAGTTTACGAGTAGTTTTTCCAATGTAAAACACACCACAGGTTTTACATAGGGCTAAATAAATCAAGCCTTCACTATTACAGTTGGAAAAACTACTACTCTGAATCTGATGGTCTCTTGACAGGATGTATACAGAATCCTGTTTAAGTATATATGGGCAATGAGCACATGCCCCACATTTGTAGGTTCCCAGTTTCTTACATGAAACAATAGAACCATTATGCACCAGCAAATCCTTGAGGTTCCTGCCTTTTTTATATGTAAATCCTAGGGTGTTGGTAAACAAAACGTCCAACTCTGAATAACACCTAAACCTGCTCCAATGTTGAGTAATAATGTTTTTAACCCTAGAGGTATTCTGATTATAAAACATCACATAGTTACCCCCAAGGTTTCTTGATTTCATCCCTGGTAACATCACCCCTGGTTGTTGTGTGGTACTCTGCACATTTATTGGTACTATCACACTTGTATCTCCTGTTCCCAAAATAGGGGCAAACCTATCCTTTCTCCCATTCTTTACTTCCTCCAAAACCTCATCAATTAAATAATTAGGATACTTCCTAGATATAAACATTTCTTTGACTCTCTGACTTTCGTCTTCGAAGTCCGAGTCCAAAGAGGTCATCCTACAACTACGGACAAATTGTCCCTTGATAATGCTTTTCTTCTGTTTAAATGGATGGGAACTAGTGAAATATAAGTAAGAGTTAGAAAAGGTTTCCTTTCTATATACATTAGATGTAAACTGCTGCCCTAGGAAGTCTTTTTTAATAGTGAAGTCCAGAAAGTTCATATAGTCATGTGTAATATGGGAAGTAAATTTCAAAAAATTAGTGGTATGGTTTAGATAGTCAATGAAGTCTGTTAACTTTTCCATACTACCTTTCCATAAAATGCAAATATCATCCAGGTGACATTTGTAATATACCCAATATTGTGCATATTCAGACTGGAACACAAACTTCTCTTCCCAAACCATGAGCACAATGTTGGCATAAGTAGGGGCACAACTTGCCTCCATGGCCACTCCCTGGATCTATTTAAACAACTCACCCTCAAAAAATATAAAGTTGTGTTTCAATACCAAATCCATCAACTCTGTATAAACCAGAAAAGTATTGTGTTCAAGTTTTCCATGTTGGTGAATGGCATCCTGGAACCATTCTGACCCTGTAGCATGTGGAATCACATTAAATAAATCCTGAATATCAAGGGTTACAAATATTAAGGAATCTGAATACATGTTCTTAATTCTCAGAAATTCCCAGGAGTCCTTAAGTATACCATTGGCCCTAACCCAAATATCTTTTAATTTTATGTCCAAAAATTTGGCCAACGGATGGGTTTTAGAGACATTGGCTGCCACAATGGGTCTCAGGGGTGGATCCTCCACACTTTTATGTACCTTGGGTATCCCAAAAATAGCAGGGATATGGGGTCTGTCCACACTGAGATGTGCCCTGGTTTATAAAATTGTCATTCAGCATGTCCTGTAAAACCAAATCAATCTTACGGTATGCTAAGTTAATCTCATTCTTGGATACCCTAACATACCTGTTGGTATCATTAAGCATATCCATCATCTTACTGGAATACAAAATACTGTCCATGAAGACCACCCCTCCACCTTTGTCGGGTTGCATCACCCTCAGGTATCTATTTTCTTGAATGGATTTGAGAAGTACCTTTTCTTCTCTAGTCATGTTAAATTTACCATGCCATCCACCCCTATAAACATTCCTGATTTCTTCTTCGACCTCCCTTTCAAAATTTTTTAGCTGGGGGTGTATAGGGGGATTATAGGTACTAGGTCTTCTAATACCACTATTAGTACCACCATCCTGTTGCCCTTGAAACATAATATCTAAATTCTTTTTCCATAGAAAAATCCTCAAGTCTATTAAGCTGTCCACTAAATTACCCCCTGTAGAGGGGATGAATTTAAAACCTTTTGAAAATAAAATAAAATGTTTCCTGTCAATCTCCTCACTGCTGTAGTTGTAAATTTTAAAGTCATGTAGGGTGTGACATGGTCCATCCACAGTAATATTCCCTGTACTCCATTGGTCCAACATGTTGGCTAGTCCCCCTTCCTGGCTACCACTCTTATTTATCTCGTGCCGTTTGGGGGACCCCTGTAAAAATACCACACAGGGGATTTATGCATTTATATATATTTATTTTAAAGTTATTTTAAAAAATGTGCATGTTTTTATCTACTTTCATCTGTATTTGTGGCAAGTTGGTAGGTTGTAATGAATATTTTAGTTACAGGATTTTATTGGTGTCAATTAAACAATTGTTTTAATTACTAATTAGATTGGGAGGGGTATAAAAGCAGGCACAGCCTTCATTCTTCCATTTTACATCTGAGGAAGTCTGGTGGATGAAAATGCTTTGTATTGTGTGGCGTTTATGTGATTAAACCTGCTGCTGCTTACACCTACAGGCTCGTGTTTTTTTATTATTACCTTCTGCCTCTTTGGGTGCCTGTTGTGGTTTTATTGGTTCCTGGTTCTGTGGCACCCTTTCCTTGGAGTTTTTGGATTACTTGTTACATGGAGGTATCTGAGGCAGAGGCTAGCTTCCAGGATGGGGAAGCAGTTCAAGGTACTGACCTGGATTCGCACCTGTCTCGTGTGGAGGGGCAGCTTGCCCAATTGATTTTGCTTATGACTGGTAACTCTTAGTGAGGGAAAGACAATTCTTTTGATATCAACCCTATGAGGCCTAACCACAGGAAGGATTGCATTTCCACTCCTGCATGCAATCAGGAAGCGGATTTGGATCGCAGACAGGCTGATGTGCCTGTAGAGGAAGTAACTGCAACTTCTTCCGGTTTGCCATCGAGGGGCACTAGAGGTGAGGCTACATTACAGAAGGGAGCTGCAACTAAATTTTGTTACAATCATTTGGCATGGAATTCCCAGAACCAAGGTCCAAATGGACAGTCCTCCCTTTTAGGGGAACGTGGTGTTCAGGGACATGCTCCTGTGGAAATGACTGATAGTATGGCTAATGGTGACAATGGAGTGCACGAGTGGACGGACTCTTTCTCTTTGGCTTCATGACTTGTTAGTTACAAGTCTTTTTCCAGTCACCAAGGTACTGATAATAACTTTATATTTAATGACCGGGATGTTGAGAAAGACAGTGAAGTGTCTTATAGAGCCAATATTAAAAAACGCACTGATTTAATTTACAAACATAAAACTCTGGGTATTGACAATTGTTACTTGCATGACTGTATTAAAAGGGGTATAGTACCCAAAGGATTGCGTTTTTATAAGTTTCCGAACAATGTAGTGGAAGGCTTCCCCTTTCACGAAGAATTGTTGAGTATTTTTGACCGTAGTGGTTTTGAAGTCATGAAAGCCCTGATTAAAGAAAACAAAAGGATTATGGGGCAAGTATATCAGGAGATAGAATACATTAATGAAGTAGTGACCAATGATCTTATGTTTTCTGTTGAAAATGAGAAGAGAAAATATTTTATTATTAAGCAACAGGTGGAAGAAAAATGCCATGTTATTTTTAAGAGGAAGTGTGGCAAAATAGATAGGGATTTGAGGGACTGCAGACAGAAAAAAGCATACCCGTACCCTAAGAATGACAAATTTGGTCGAAAAAATAATTTTTTTTGATAAATCTGGACCACAACACAATACTTATTCCTCTTCTTTTCCACCGGGGGACACAATGCCTGGGACTCTATGGACCATAGAGTGATCTACAGTGATTCAGGGATGGGGGAACATCAGGATTCAAACAATACTGAATTCCCTGAACTTAGGAGATCAGATAGGTTAAGGCATAAATCCCCTGTGCGGTATTTTTACAGGGGTCCCCCAAATGGCACGAGATAAATAAGAGTAGTATCCAGGAAGGGGGACTAGCCAACATGTTGGACCAATGGAGTACAGGGAATATTACTGTGGATGGACCATGTCACACCCTACATGACTTTAAAATTTACTACTACAGCAGTGAGGAGATTGACAGGAAACATTTTCTTTTATTTTCAAAAGGTTTTAAATTCATCCCCTCTACAGGGGGTAATTTAGTGGACAGCTTAATAGACTTGAGGATTTTTCTATGGAAAAATAATTTAGATATTATGTTTCAGGGGCAACAGGATGGTGGTACTAATAGTGGTATTAGAAGACCTAGTACCTATAATCCCCCTATACACCCCAGCTAAAAATTTTGAAAGGGAGGTCGAAGAAGAAATCAGGAATGTTTATAGGGGTGGATGGCATGGTAAATTTAACATGACTAGAGAAGAAAAGGTACTTCTCAAATCCATTCAAGAAAATAGATACCTGAGGGTGATGCAACCCGACAAAGGTGGAGGGGTAGTCTTCATGGACAGTATTTTGTATTCCAGTAAGATGATGGATATGCTTAATGATACCAACAGGTATGTTAGGGTATCCAAGAATGAGATTAACTTAGCATACTGTAAGATTGATTTGGTTTTACAGGACATGCTGAATGACAATTTTATAAACCAGGACACTTTTAAGTATCTCAATGTGGACAGACCCCGTATCCCTGCTATTTTCGGGATACCCAAGGTATATAAAAGTGTGGAGGATCCACCCCTGAGACCCATTGTGGCAGCCAATAGCTCTAAAACCCATCCGTTGGCCAAATTTTTGGATATAAAATTAAAAGATATTTGGGTTAGGGCCAATGGTATACTTAAGGACTCCAGGGAATTTCTGAGAAGTATTAATAGCAACATGTATTCAGATTCCTTAATATTTGTAACCCTTGATATTCAGGATTTATTTAATGTGATTCCACATGCTACAGGGTCAGAATGGTTCCAGGATGCCATTCACCAACATGGAAAACTTGACCACAATACTTTTCTGGTTTATACAGAGTTGATGGATTTAGTATTGAAACACAACTTTATATTTTTTGAGGGTTAGTTGTTTAAACAAATCCAGGGAGTGGCCATGGGGGCAAGTTGTGCCCCTACTTATGCCAACATTGTGCTCATGGTTTGGGAAGAGAAGTTTGTGTTCCAGTCTGAATATGCACAATATTGGGTATATTACAAATGTTACCTGGATGATATTTGCATTTTATGGAAAGGTAGTATGGAAAAGTTAACAGACTTCATTGACTATCTAAACCATACCACTAATTTTTTGAAATTTACTTCCCATATTACACATGACTATATGAACTTTCTGGACGTCACTATTAAAAAAGACTTCCTAGGGCAGCAGTTTACATCTAATGTATATAGAAAGGAAACCTTTTCTAACTCTTACTTATATTTCACTAGTTCCCATCCATTTAAACAGAAGAGAAGTATTATCAAGGGACAATTTGTCCGTAGTTGTAGGATGACCTCTTTGGACTCGGACTTTGAAGACGAAAGTCAGAGAGTCAAAGAAATGTTTATACCTAGGAAGTATCCTAACTATTTAATTGATGAGGTTTTGGAGGAAATAAAGAATGGGAGAAAGGATAGGTTTGCCCCTATTTTGGGAACAGGAGATACAAGTGTGATAGTACCAATAAATGTGCAGGGTACCACACAACAACCAGGGGTGACGTTACCAGGGGTGAAATCAAGAAACCTTGGGGGTAACTATGTGATGTTTTATAATCAGAATACCTCTAGGGTTAAAAAAATTATTACTCAACACTGGAGCAGGTATAGCTGTTATTCAGAGTTGGACGTTTTGTTTACCAACACCCTAGGATTTACATATAAGAAAGGCAGGAACCTCAAGGATTTGCTGGAGCATAATGGTTCTATTGTTTCATGTAAGAAATTGGGAACCTACAAATGTGGGGCATGTGCCCAATGCCCATATATACTTAGACAGGATTCTGTATACATCCTGTCAAGAGACCATCAGATTCAGAGTAGTAGTTTTTCCAACTGTAATAGTGAAGGCTTGATTTATTTAGCCCTATGTAAAACCTGTGGTGCATTTTACATTGGAAAAACTACTCGTAAACTCAAAAGGAGGATTTATGAGCATTTATATGCCATTAGAGTCAAAGATATTAAAAATGCCTTGATTAAACATACACTGACATGTCCCCAAGCAAAATGGGGCTTCTTTGTTGTACAGAAGGTGCAATGTGATGTGAGGGGGGGCCCGTGGGAAAATAGGATAGAGGTGAGAGAAATATTTTGGCAGTTGGTATTGGAAGCCAATAGATTCCCAGGGCTGAATGAACACATATCCATTGCCCCTATTTTAAAAATGAGAGCTGCAAAACTATAAAATAAGTATATATATTGTTTTGCAAGTTCCTTTTGTTGGTTTTTGATTATAGTTTATCTGTCCAACACATTGTGATGGCTTTAGTATTTATATATTTATTTTAAAGTTCTTTTAAAAAATGTGCATGTTTTTATCTACTTTCATCTGTATTTGTGGCAAGTTGGTAGGTTGTCACGAATATTTTAGTTACAGGATTTTATTGGTGTCAATTAAACAATTGTTTTAATTACTAATTAGATTGGGAGGGGTATATAAGCAGGCACAGCCTTCATTCTTTCATTTTACATCTGAGGAAGTCTGGTGGATGAAAACGCTTTGTATTGTGTGGCGTTTATGTGATTAAACCTGCTGCTGCTTACACCTACAGGCTCGTGTTTTTTTATTATTACCTTCTGCCTCTTTGGGTGCCTGTTGTGGTCTTATAGGAATGTGCTTACTTCTGACATAGAGAACTTAGTACATATATATCTGAACATTAGTTTTAACAAGCCTTTTTCTACAGAAGTCAAATAGAAACCAAGTATAGCACCAGACTGTGAAACAAAAGTCCAATGAAACTCTAGGTTTTCTAGTTGTGTATAAATGGCAATATGTCAGTTTATCAAGGGCAATTGACAAGAAAAAAAATCAGGGAGTTCTGATAAGGTTCAGAAATACAAATCTCACTCAAGCATGACATTCTATTCCAAAGGAATTCACTACATCTCAGTCCTGATTTACTGCCTTTTTAAGTACACAGAATGTAACTGCTTTTGTTTTCATACATTCCCTGTGCCCAAAAAGTGATGCATACATTCTACATATTTCTAATATCTGAGTGAAAAGGAAAACATAATGGCTATGGCAATATATTTCATCTTGCCGTTGTTAGACACATCAGAAAGCCATGTGATCCTTTTTGATAATGATCACATAATTACCCTGTTTTTTTCACATACAGCATCCTTCTTCACCTAATTCATAGAACAGATAATGCCAGTGTTAGTTTTGTCATGGTGTTGGTCTGAATTTGTCTATCTGGTTTGAGAAAAGAATTTAAGCTTTACCGATATCTTTTAGGCTTTTTTGCACAGATGTTTTGTAAAATGATGAAATAGGTAGACTCACTTCTTTGTAACATATTCTCACCTTTACTGCTTAGTGTTCTGTGATTCTGGTGGGTAGTTTGTGTAGGGTTGACTTTCTATTCCTTTTATACCTTATCTGTGCACACCATCCAATGCTTAGTGGCAGGTGTTTTAACCAGGGAACAGTCTTCCGTTTAAGTTCTTTTGAGGAGGAGCAAATACATTTAAAATGTTTAGGGCGTTTGTGCTGAAAAAGTCAACATCAGTATCTAGATGAAGGAATCTAAATGAGCTCTAATTATATTCATAGTGATAAGTATTAAAAGTATGAGATTGGAAAGATTTGTTAACATTGTGAGCCCAAGAGTAAGTCAGTCATCGACAAATTTTATTTACTTCCATCTGCGGAAGCATGGGTTGTTAATCACAGACTGAAGCAGGTAATAAGCCAATGCCTTTAGTTATTTGTCAGGATCCAGTCCAGAACGTACCAAGTACCACTGTTATGTATTTGTTGTCTGAAGCCAGACAGCTGAATAGAAGATGATTTTTTGGATAGTTGAGAAGATTCTGTGTTGGAGATTTAAGGAATATTCTTGTCACCAATATGACGGTATTTTACTGCAGGCTTGTTCTGATCCAGGGAAAGTATATCCTCTAGGAATGTAATTTTTTTTATAGTTTTATTAAGGATCATGTACATACTGACAAGATTAATATGCTTAAACTTGCTTAAGTAAGAGTTGTTGGTACTAGTTTTGCATTTGGAAATAATGGAATGGGAGTTAGATTTATGCTAAGCTGTACATAGTTATTATGTGGCATTAAAAGCCCACCATACCTTTTTGTAATTATATCTTTTCTGATAATATTATCCAGTCTGTAAGATTTCATCATCTGTAATATGTGGTTTAAGCCCTATTTCATTAACACAAACTACATCTGGTGTATAGAATTCTAAGTAGCTATGTAGATTATTTTGTAACAAATACTTTGAATATTAATATATGTGGAACAAATATTTCATTTTGTAGCTAGTGTTTAGGCTGTACATGATTATTTGATACACACACACACACACACACACACACACACACACACACACACACACACACACACACACACACACACACACACACACACACACCCACATCAAGGGATAGGCCCAATATTTCTTTCTACATCTAGCAGCATGTTACGTAAGAGAGGCATGTGGTGTTTTGCAATCCAAGTTTTCATTTTTTCCTGGAAGTAGGCATTCCCTTTTTGTGTCATTTTTACTGGAGGTAAGTACTTAGTAGATGGTTGAAGTTAATATAAATGTACACATTGATATTTGTTTTATGAATATTATTGGGGTAAAAGTGAATTGTTTTGGGTATTATGGAGAATGATGTTCGATGGAATGTGATAGTTTGTTAGAAGAGCTGGGAGACAGGAAGGTTATACAGGTGATGTGAATGATTTCATGACTTCAGACATTGGTAATTAGTTTTGTTAAATTATGTATAAGTTTTCTAAAGAGTGGTGTCTGTTTTTTGGTTTAGTTAGTACTTAAGAGATGGTTGGAGTTTACAAAAAAAAAGAGATGGTTGGAGCAATCAGCAAGGAATTTGTTGTTATTTACAGTGCAGGCTGAGGGTAATAATAGATCTTGGTGTAGGGTGATTTGGGTATGGTTTTGAGCTGCATGAGATACAGCAGTTTGGCAAAAGTCTGGGATGTCCTGTGTTGAGTAGAACAAGAAGATATGCTTTAAAGTGGAGGAAAGGTGTAAGCGGAAAGAGTTAATACTGTGTAAGTTTATGATCTCCAGGGTGGCCAGAGTGTTGGGTGTGACAGAGGCATAAAGTGGGTGATAAAACAATAGGAAAATTACTCAATCAGTTGGAGCATAAAAATTTAAAGATGCTAGCAGACTGAAGAGAATGATACTCTTGCTCTGCAAAAACAAAGTAAATGTTGATACACTTTCTAGAACATCTCCCAAACAGGGGTGTTTTGCGCTATGTGCTCAAACAGCAGAGAACTTGCTGCTATAGGGCACCCACACCCATTGCCAAACACTGTGAAAAAAACAAATAAAACTTATTTTGTACTGTAGGCAATGTCTATTTTTACTGCTGTGTACAAATCCATCTGGCTTCTAGTCAGGAAATACGATAAGAAAAAAATCATGGGTTGGCTTTTTTTGCAAAATGACTAATACCCCACAGAACCTTCACATCTCGTTATTGGATTTGCATTGTGTTAACAATATACATGGCATTGCTCAACCAGATAAGCTGGACAATACTCTGACTTTGTCGTTTATGTGTCTGATTCCAATCAGAAAGATGTCTCAGGAGTTTAATGTTATTACTGTATTTACAAGACTTCTGGCATGGATCAAGCAAAAGTGTTGAGCAATACTTCTGGTTCGAGCAGTCGTGTGTACACTTTAGGTGAGAGGAAGGGCTGAGTGATCTAAATGTTATATTAATTTTATTACTGCTTTTACAGTTGTTGTGGTATTGATCCACTCAGTATGTAGGCCAATATTTTATTTATTTATTTTATTTATTTATTTTTTATTTTACATTTCTTAACCGGGAAAGTCCATCTGGATACATGTCCATTTTCAGTGGAGGCCCGGGAGAAAAGCTCCAAAGAGACAATTTACAAGACATACAGACAATGCTTAAAAACATATTTCAACTAGGTCCACCAAGAATATCTAGTTGAGAACCCATATTCAATATAATGCTATAGAGAGGTACATTTATCAGTAGATTTATAAACAACAATAAAACAAGCAAACTAACACAAATATACTCTAATTCTTTTGTTGTGGTGTACAAGTTTATGCAGTTGAGTCAAAAGATTATTTATTAAGCAAGAGTTGCATTAGTATAGGAGTGGGACTGGAGTTAGTCTGGTGTGGAGCAGGGACAAAGCCATTTGTTGTTTAGGTGACTTTTGATAGACCTTTTTAATTTAGGTAGGGAAGATTCAAGGGTTATAGATGCAGGCAGAGAGTTCCAGATTTTGGACATGTAAGAAGAGTAGAGGGAGTCACCACCATGGTTGTGGGTTCTAGTAACTGTTAACAGTAACTTGTCTGTGGAGTGGAGTTGCCTAGGATAGGAGTACTGTTGGATTATGTTACTTAGCGAAGGTGTTTTATGTGGTTGGGAGAATAGCTTGTGAGTGATGATAAGCTGACTATAGATTAGTAAATTTGGCAGTTCAAGCCAGCCCAATTCCTTTAGGTTGTGACAGTGATGGGTTCTGAAAGAGCTGTCATTAGCAAATGTGGCTATCTGATTGGAGCAGGAGGTCATTTTGTTGGTTTCTGTTTTGGATAGGTTGATCAAGATTGGAGATGCATACAGTAGTGTTGAGAGAAGGTGGGTACGAGCCATTGTGGATCTAGTGTTATGGGTCAGGAAGGATTTGTGTTTGTAGAGACTGCCTAGCTTTTTGTTTATATTTTTAATAGTTAGCTTAATGTGTATATCAAATTTTAACTTGTTATCAATGGTAACTCCGAGAAGTTTTGTGTGGGATTCAGGTGAAATAGGGGTGCCATTTTTAGAGTGAATGGTGAAGGAGGAGATAGGAATGGTAATTTGTGAGGGATGAAATAGCAGAAGCTTGGTCTTTTTGGGGTTAAGTATGAGGCTATTCTAAATAAGCCAGTTTTCAACTGAGTGGAAGTTATCCTGGGTTTTATTGTATAGATCTACCAGGGTAGGGACACTACATATTATAGTTGAATCATCTGCATATTGGATAAGGCTAGAACTATTTGCTGCTGAGTGGAGATTATTTGTAAAAACTAAGAACAGCAAGGGGCCCAGTATAGATCCCTGAGGTACCCCAAGTGTGACAGGTAAGAGTGGAGACAGGTTATTGTGCCATAGTACTGCTTGTTGCCTATTGCTGAGGTAGTTTGTGAACCAGGAGACTGATTGGTTGTCTAAGCCTAGGTTTACAAGGTGGGAGATGAGTTTATCATGGTTAACCATATCAAATGCTTTTGATAGGTCTAAGAAAGGGGCTGATGAAAGTTTTCTGTTGTTCCTGTTGTGGTTTATGATATCTGTGAATGTTAACAGGGCTGTAGTTGTGCTATGACCTGGGCGAAAACCGTGTTGTGTTTGAGATATGAGTTATTGACTGATAAGGTGGGACATTAACTGTTGGTGAATACATTTTTCTAATATGTTAGCTACTGGGGATAGGATTGCAATTGGTCTGTAGTTTGATGTGTCATAGGAACTTCCCCCTTTGTGAACGGGTATAATGTAGGCAGTTTTCCAAATCAGAGGTGCTGTGGCTTCAGAGATTGATCTGTTTATTAGTATAGAGACTGGTATAGCTATTTCAGCTGCGGCCAGTTTTAAGAATTCATTGGGAAGGGAATCAGCTCCTAGTGTTGTTGGTTTTAGTTGGGAGAGGAATTTTCTTATGTAGGAGGTTGGGGTGGGTTGTAGCTTAAAAGTGGAACTGTCGCTGGATGTAGGGTAGTCACTTGTATTGGCAGTGAGCTGCTTTTGTGATAGGGCAAGTACGGTTTCAGTAAAGAATATATTGAATGATTCAGCTATGTTTTCTTTTGTTAGACCTGTAATTAGGGGTGGGGTAATGGCTTTTGCAGGGTGTAGTAACTTGTTTAAACCTGCCCAGAATTTCCTAGGGTTATTCATGTGTTGCTTTTGATGAGTAATAAAGTAATTTCTTTTATCTTGCATGACTAGTTTCTTGGTGAGAGTTCTAATTTGTTGATATGCTAGTTGTGTTTTGGGGTTTTTGTTGGACCTCCAGGTTGTCCAGGTTCTATTCCTTTCTGTTATTTTTTGCCTAGTTTCCCTTGTTAACCATTGAACTGTGTTAGCTTTAACTCTTGTAGTTCTTACGGGGGCATGCCTATTCAGTATTTCTAAGAAGATGGTGTTGAAGTGTTCTGAGGCCTAATTTAGGGGTAGGTAATACAATTCAGACCAGTTGTATTGCTTTAGCTTTTGTGTGAAGTATGTGAAATATATCTGACTTTTTGTACTGCTGTGTACAGTTTAGGTGAGAGGAAGGGCTCAGTGATATATAAGTGTTATACTACTTTTACTGAATTGAACTGCGGTGGTGGTGCTGTGGTAGCATTGTCGCCTCACAGTAAGATGTTGTCCTGTTCAATTCTCAGTTAGAGCGTCTTCTGTGTGGAGACATGCGTGAATGGGCGTACCTTCATTGAAGGTTGTGCATCAGAGCCGGCAACTCTGCATGTAAAAATCTACTGCCAATCATTAGCGGACCGGAGTTCTGCTGTGGCGACCCCTAACCGGGAAAAGCCGAAAGACACAACAACTACTTTTATTGAATTACTCAGGCCTTTTCTTAACAGATGGTAATGACTCAGTCTTGCATTACACCTGCACCAGGTATATAATGAATGTCTGTTCAAGAGGTTATGTGCAGCAATTACCGCTCTTGTCTGAGCATACAAAACCTTGCAGTAATTAAATGCAAGTCATTATCACATTATTAATTTATAATATGTGCAGTCATAGTATGACACTGAATCATTATCACTTGTCAGGTAAAATTCTCAGCAGCATGGCATGTTATTCACATTACTAAAAGTCATTATCACATTGATGAATGCACAAGCCTGATTTTGAGTTCTGTCAGTGTGGAGCCATGTAGAAGGTATTGTAAGATGCAGATAAAGGTATCCATTGGGGGATATGTGGTTCATATTTTTGTGAATTACTGCAATCGAAAATCATATCATGTAATAGTTTCCTGTATCGTGCACTTACTATATATTGTCTGCTGTGTTGCTTTCCAGATGCCCCTGTGCAGGTAAGTAACATCATATTTTTCTATACTGCTGTGTTTTTCAAACTGTAAGTTCAACTGTATGGCAACACATCCCTCAATGAAGATGCCATCTGCTCGGGAGAAATCAAGCAACATTTCCTTGGGTGAGGCTACAGATTCTGATGGTAGTAACAGCGATTCAGACATGGGTGTGGGCCTCCAACCCTGATATAATGCAAACCAGAGTGAAGATGAAGATTATGACACAGATAATGAGATTCCACTCACACATCTCCATGAGAAGGCCATTGCCACTGATAAGGATGATGACCCTGTCAGTTATTTCAGACAGACCACTGTACTGTGTCACAGAAGACCTGACAACTGATGCTGAAACTGACCATGATAGTGAGGATAAGGTACCGCTTGCACTTGGCACACACACTAGTAATTTTCAAGTTCAGGAGCATGACAAGTGAGAGTGTGGGTGTGTGGCCATTCCTACATTTAATGGGCTGCCAGCCACACCTCTAGAAGTGATAAATACTACAACGTGAGCTTCCCCACATGGATAGCAAGAAGAGGTATGCATTGGAGCAGACTCCTGCAGTTGTTGGAAGAGAAGTGTTGCATCTACCCTGAGCCTAGCATTCTTGTGTTGCACATTGGTGGGAACGATGTCATCACTCATCCAGTTGGAGAGCTGAGGTTTCAAATCAAGGCATTTTTTGAACACACGCAGTTGTGGTGGCCATGTTGTCATTTTGTGTAGTCTGACATAATTCCTTGCCAGAACTGGAGAAATACAAACAGCCAATGGGTAGCACACAAGGCCAGATGATTACAGAATGGGTTCATGAATGGCTTGATGCACAGGGTCAGTGGATCAACAGTCAGCCATAACAGCATCACTACAGAAGATGTTCACCTTTTCAGAAGTGATGGAGTTCACCTAAATGAAGATGGCATTGACCTTTTCTTGACTGATCTGCACAATGGAGTGATAGCAGCAATGCATGATATACTAGTAACATGCACCTAGTGACAAAGGATGGAGAGGAATAAGTGTGTTGTAAATTACTGGGGACAACCCAAAACATGTCTTTTTTTTTCTTTATTTGTGAAAACGAAGGACATTTGTTTAGTAACTGTGATAAAAAAAAATGTTATATTTGTGGGGAAATGGGACATGATGCAAAAAATGTGAATGTAAATGTTACAAATATAACAAAATTTGACATTTATGAATGGAATGCAAAAATTAAAATGAGTAAGAAAAAAGAAAGACAAGAAACTGAACAAAGAAAACATTTTAGAAGTAGTCGACACAGATGAAAAACTTGATGAGAAAAAATAGGGTCTATATTAGCAAAGCGAAAAACCCTATGCTCGAATACCAAAACATCGACCCCTATACTGCGAACCGCGAAAATCCTGAACGCACTAAACCACGAAAAAAAAATATCGAACTGTCATAGTTGGCTAACCCCACCACCCACTACATACTACCTACCCAAACAAAATAAATAAACCACATACATACACTAACCAAACCCTACTTCTAACCTAAACTAAAGCACCAAAATCCCGCCTCCAACATTATACTAAACCCCACAAACACAACTATCTATGCACTCTACTTAAACCCTCCCTAACCCTAAAGTCCATAACTATCGCACACATCCCCTACAGACATACACCTAAACAAAATAAAAGCACCAAAACCTCCAACACTACACTAAACCCCACAAACACAACTATCTATTCACTCTCCTTAACCCCTCCCTAACCCTAAGGTCTGTAACTACCGCACACATCCCCTACAGACATACACCTAAAAAAAATAAATAATACACATACATACACTTAAAAAACCCTACACCTAACACTACACTAACTCTTACATACAGTACCTATCTATGCACTTACCTTACCCAAATCCTAATACTAAAGTACTATCTATCGCACACTTACCTTACTGAGCTGTACCGCAGATGGGCCAACAAAAACAAATCGACATTCTGAAATTCGTGGTTTTGACCATTCTGGGTTTACGTACTTCGCGCAATATGGTTTGATGTCTTCGTATTTGCCTAAAGGGATTTTCGATCCCATAATAGGAACCTGAAAAAATAATACAGAGGACATAGAAGAAAGTTCTGAAATGAATGATGAAGACATAAATAGGGAGGTAGTAAAAGGGAAAAAATAATTCTATTGGTAAAAAGGATAAAAGACAGAAAAAAGGAAATTTAAAGGGATTAGTACAAAAGAGAAAATGAAATGAATGAAAAAGAATACATGCAGCTAAAGATTGGGATTTGTTATACTAGTTAAAGTGTTTGACTCACAGACACAAGGTACAATGTTTGATTCTCACGTTTGAGAAAGAAACTGGTTATGCTTAGAATGGCTTGTTTGACAGCTTTGAATGTACAAATTGGTTGGTATTTAGAGAGACAGCTATAAAGAACTACCATATTGACCTGGAGGATTATAAGGAATCTGTAATGGCCTATATTTCAAAATGTGCTGATGATGTAACAGACATCAAATGTATCACTGCGCGTGCTAATCAGAAACCCTGGCTATCTGGTGAAGTATATGAGCTCCTAAAAGCACGAAATGCTGCATTTAAATCAAAAGACAAGGATGCCCTAAGAGATGCCAGAGCAAATCTAAGTAGAGGTATAAAGAAAGCTAAGAGGACCTACAGCTCTAAAATTCAGAGAGACTTTTCTGACCAAAGGGGCTCCAGATGTCTCTGGCAAGGCATACAAGCCATAACCAACTACAGGCCTGCATCCTTCCCATGTGGTGACAACACAGAATTTCTGAACAAACTAAACACCTACTTCAACAGATTTGATATGGACAACAACAATGAGCCAAATAAGCTCCCTGTCAAACAGGGTGAGGAGGTGCTATGTCTAAGAACATCTGATGTGCTGAGGACCTTGAGGTGAGTAAACCCATGAAAAGCATCTGGTTCTGATAATATTATGGGAAGAGTTCTAAGAGACTGTGCTTCTCAACTGTCCACTGTACTAATAGATATATTCAACACATCCCTGAAACTAGCCATTGTACCCAGTTGCTTCAAAAATACAACAGTCATTCCCTTATCCCAAAAATCCCAGCCGACAAACCTAAATGATTACCGGCCAGTTGCTCTTACATCAACAGTAATGAAGTGTTTTGAGCAGTTGATCAAAAACCATATCTCTTTAAGCCTACCTGCAACACTGGGTACATTACAGTTGCTTATAGATCTAACCACTGCATGGCTGATGCAATAGCTATAGCACTTCATGAATCCTTGGCACATCTAAACAACAAGAATTGCTGTGAGAATGCTGATCATCGATGTTAGTTCTGCCTTTAACTCTGTCATCCCCCAGAATCTGATAATGAAGCTGATCAAACTGGGCATCAACACTCCCTATGTAACTGGATACTGGACTTTCTCATCAACAGACCCCAGAAAGTATGTGTGGGAAACAACAGTTCAATCAGTACTACACTGAGCATGGGTGTCCCTCAGGGCTGGGTCCTGAGTACTCTGCTGCTCACCTTGTTGATGCACGATTTCTTGGCTAAGCATAAATCTAAGAAAATCATCAAGTTCGCAGATGATACCACTGCCATATCTTGTCAGAAATGGTGAGGAAACAGCCTACAGGGATGAAGTGGAGGAACAGCAACAATTTGGCCTCAAATGTAAGCAAGACCAAAGAATTAATAGTGGTCTGCAGGAGGACTCAGGAGATACATCCACCTCTGGAAATTAAGGGGGTGGCAGTAGAAGTGTCAAAAACACCAAGTTTCTGTGGGTGCACATCTCAGATGACCTATCCGGATTGACTCATATTAGCCACACAGTGAAAAAGGCACAACAACGTATGCACTTCCTACAGAAACCGAGGAAGTTAACCTATCTCAGTCCATCCTCAAAGCCTTCTACAGGGGGACTATTGAGAGCATCCTCTCAAATAACATCATAGTTTGGTATGGTAACTGCAAAGCATCTGACCACAAGGCTCTCCTGAGGGTAGTGAGGACAGCGGAAAAAGTCAATGGTTCCTTGTTCCCATCCATGGATGATCTGCACAAGACTTGGTATGTGGAAAGGGTTAGGAAGATAATCAATGATCCCACTCACCCTGCCCATGGCATGTATGTCCGTCTTTCCTCAGGCAGGTGGTATTGCAGCTTACACTGCAAAACATATAGACTGAACAGAAGCTTCTTCCCCCTATCTATAAGGCTGCTGAACTTGAATGCCAAGCATAACAGTGAATAATTAGGTCAATATGCCACTTCCTATGAAGTATCAGCTATAGCAATCACTGTGGCAAATTGCTTCAATAACTGGTACAGTTAGCCTGATTTCTTATACTATTACTTCCTAAATATGTAATAGTCCGGAGTGAGTCACTGCACCATACATGTGCAATATGAACATCAGAATATATCATACTACAGCTGATGAAGTGCAATATTCTAAGCAATCACAATGTGATGTCATAGTCTTGCAATACCTACTAGTATAATACTGACTAATGTCTTCCTGTCCTTGCTAATATGACTGGTACTGGTCTGTTACTACACTTTGCTAATAGCCAAATATCCTGTTACAGGCCACTCACTGCTGCCCTTAGACATCTAGCCCTGTCCACTGGATTCACTTGTGATGTACCTGGTGGTTAACATCACTGGATGCAAGCTGCCAGCACACCAAACAAGAAGTCTAAGGAGTAAAAGCCAAGGAAAAGTAAATGAAAATGCATGAACGCATTTATATATGCAAAGCAAATGGTTGTTATGAAGTTTATATTTTTAAATGGAATTTCAAACCCCGTTTGGGTATTCTTACTCTTCACAAATAATTACACAACAATGTGGCTGGTTTAATGCAGTAAAACCATATTACTTTACACCAGCCATGTTATATAATGTATTATTTGTTAAACAACAAGATTGCTTTATCCCTATGCTGCCCTATAGTTATCCCATTTATAGATTTATACTTTTTAGATGTGAATGAGGTATGAGGTTTACCTTGTCAAAGCACAGAGTTAGTGAGTTCTAGTTTCTAAAATGGAATAATGAACTCTGGAATATTGGCTTTTTGAATTATAACTCTTTTCCAATCCAGTGTTGGAGATTTATATTAGCTTCTCATGTGTCCTCTGCTGCTAAACATTATCACTCTGATGACCATTACAAGTTAATAACAATGGGACTTGAACCGTCATACGTAAACTGACACCACAACCTAGGTGATCTACTAATAATAATGCTGACTATTAAAAGCTACATGTCACATGCATGCACATATGCACCCACATGCACACATAAAGAGTGAAAACACAGAGCACTGAGAATATACAAGGAGATGTCTATAGAGGAATTCAGGGGAAAGGAAGTCTGATCAAACAGGATAACCTAAATAAATGAAATGTAATTTTAATATGTGAGTACACATATGGGTATGGGCGTAGGTAAAGAGGAAAAATGCCATGATCTGTCTTCCACTCTTTATTTCAGCTATCCTCTGGCAGCTGACACAGTAAATTATGGCAATGAAATGTTAAGATGATGCTTCCTGTGGTACATGGTTTAATTCCCTCAACCTTCATTTGCCTGCTGTGTGACCTTGAGCAAGCCACTTAACCAGACAATTTGTCAGGACAGTTGAGGACTTGGACTAGTCTCCTTAATGGTCTCCTGGAATACATGCCTTATAACTACCTATGAGTCAATGGTGGTTCTAATCCTGCTGGCATCTTGAACTGAGACACTGCCAGTGGGGGAGTGAAACACTTTTGTGCTGTTTCAAATGGATTTGAATGTGTTTGAGTGAAGTACATAGAAAGGTGTTCATATTATTGTTTAATATTGTTTCTACAGTAAACCATTTCTGGTTTATGTAAAGCAGGCATTTTCTTTGCTACAGGCATAGACTGGGAAGCCTCTTTTGTATGTCATCTTTCAGCATGAGGTAGAAATCACAAAGGGTGAATGATGACATTTTATTTATATATTTGTTTGTATTGTTCTTTACTCATTATGTCTTTGCTGCAGTTATCATTTAAAAGGGGTTTATTGAAAAGATGATCAGCAACAGCACTGAGCAAATCACAAAGTAAGGGAAGACTGCACCAATGTGTGTTTGTGTGTGTGTGTGTGTGTGTGTGTGTGTGTGTGTGTGTGTGTGTGTGTGTGTGTGTGTGTGTGTGAGATGAGAGCACGTATGCACACACGTGCATGCATGTGTGCGTGTGTGTGTGTATGTGTGTGTGTCTGCGTGTGTGTGTGTTTGTGTGTGCATGTGCATGTATGTGTGAGTGCATGAGTGCGTGTGCACACATGCATGCATGTGTGTGTGTGTGTATGTGTGTGTGTTTGTGTGTGTGAGTGTGCACGCACACATGCATGCGTGCATGTGTCTGTGTGTGCACATGCATGTGTGTGTGTGTGTGTGTGTGTGTGTGTGTGTGTGTGTGTGTGTGTGTGTGTGTGTTTGTATGTTTATTTTGATGGCTTGGGAAATACATTGCTTAATTACATCTCAGGGAGCAAAACTTTGCCTTGATCTACAGATCAGTGCATTCTGTAACTAAGTGTACCTTATTGGTATGAAGCATGCCAAAACAAGGCCCTGCTCTTTATAGCAGTAACTAAAGTATAAAAAGCTAGTGACAAGCTTCTGCATATGACAATTATTTCTGAGCAAATGCGTTTTTGTGGATGTATTCATGCAAGGAATACAACTCTTGTTTCAACATACTTTCTTATAGTAACTAGCTAGCTAGTTGAAACTGAAAGGAAACAAGCTCTCTACAACTTTATTACTGAAGTTTCTATTTTGGCTAATAATTAAAGCTGCATTTGCATATGAGTATGTATAAAAAGAACCAAATGCATGTTTCTAAGTAGAGTAATGCATTTCAGGGTCAGATGTATTGAAGAATGTAGATTTTTTCAGGCTCTCTGCCAATAATGTCGACTTTACTACATCTTTGGAAGAGATGATGTTCCCTTAAATGGAAATTTTGCAATGCCTCCCCAATAACTCATGCATTTTTATTTATGATTGAAATCATGGTTACTGCATGAGCGTGTAACTTGGTGAGGAACATATCTTCTGTATCAGCCATACTGTGGGTTTGCTGCTTCCCTCCCACCGTGCTGCTTTCAGCAATCCACTCTCTTCCTTTCTGGGTGTCTGCTCCAGCACTCCGATTGCTGGTTGATCATGGACCACCTGAGTCATAGTCAGGGTGTAACCCCTGTATACTACAAAGTCAGCTGAGGCTGGCTATTAGATTTAGCTGGTTCACATTTTCTATGCCTTATTTCCTTCTCCATCATGTAACTGGCAAGTATAATGCAAAGATAGCACCAGGCAAATGCAGGTGAATGATTCCACACACCTGAACACTAGTACCCCAGCTAGACTGTGATCACACCTCTACAGACTATAGTGGTTCATACCATTCAACCTCTTAGCATAAGTAATCTGGACAAATCCAAAAATAATGGAGGGGACAAAGGCCCCAGAGCAGGGACAATTTTTAAATATTGCTCTTATACACTTAGAAAGTTGCTAGAATAAAAGAATTTGTGTCATTATGCATTTTCTGAAACTCAAATGTCTATTACTTAGCAAATTCAATTTTAACTAATTTACTAGAAAAACACAAATTTTATGAGGATAAGACTAAAAGTATGAGGCAAAAATATGGACATTCTGTGATAATCTGGACAGTTGAGATATATGTAGTGGCTTCTGATTCTCCTTACGTATGCACCTGTCACTCAGACATCCACCTGTTGTAACTAGTACTGTAGGAACTTGCCATGACCCTCCTTCGCACAACAGTATTAGTGATATCACATGCATGATCTGATACAAGCTTAAACTTGTTCAAAAAATGATAAAAAATGACACCTGCATTCATCTTCATTACAAACCATAATTGGAACTGTAGTATCCCATGAGGCAGAACCATTCTTTGAACTCATTTATTCAGACATTACAGAACACAACAAGATTTCTTTGTATGATCAGGCAGAATCATTAATTGCTGAATTTGACATTTTCACTGTGCTATAGCTTGTCAGTGAATTCAGGTACTTCTTGCTCAAGAACAGAACTAATCATAATATACGCAGTGGATGGCACAATACAAATGTCATGAAGTGCATCTCAATTCTACATGCAGAAGATATAAATAAAAGCTAAAACAATTACTTTAAATGGCAGGTACTAGAAAATATTGATAAATGCTTAACAAAAAAAAAATATATGCTTACTAAATAGCATACACATGCATAAAAGAGATAAAACATTTGGTATTTCTACCTGCCATGCTAAAAGCATAGAGTACATCCTAATGATTTTATACAACAATAGATCTTTGTAATGATCTACAGAGAAACCAGAATGCATACTGGGATATTGATGAAGATTTTAATGATTTTGATTGAGCACAAGGCATCATGCAGGAGTTAGATATAATACAATTTTAAAGCAGGATAATTTTTGTTAAAAAGCCATATTTTTCCTCATTGTGAGGCATTATTTTGGTTGTACAAATTATTGATTAAATGTTTATTCTTAGTGATGGAGAGTATCTTGTCACCCTAGCTATAACAGTAGTCAATACTTTTTCACATCACTGACTACCCCATTGCAAAGTATGAGTGCATTGGGATGATACTGTATTGCAAGCCTGGGTGGTTAGGGGGCAGAAAATTGTGACTTCCTTGACAGGGACCCTACAGTACAACGTTTCATGTGATAAATCACGTATCTTATGACAATAAATATGAATATTCTGTTGTGGTACTGGTTAAGTTTTGTATAATGTCTGCAAAATTAAAAAATGTAAGCTATATCTTGACCAATTAAGTTACTTTCTCTCTCTCTCTCTCTTTCTCTCTCTCATGTATTAAACCTTTAAGGATCAGTAACATTTAAAAAAATGAACTCAGACTGCTTACTGCAGATTCTGACAGTAAAACTAAAAGTCATATTCTTTGTCCACATAATGTAAAGACAAGATATACTAGAGAAGATAGTGATGGTGGGAAAGATTGAAGGTAGAAGAAGAAGGAGGCAGCAGAGTCTTAGATGGGTAAACAGCATTATGAAAGTCATGAATATGAATTTGTAAAAAAAATAATAATAAAGAAGCAAATATTAACAGTCCTATAGGTCACAAAAAGTCAGACACAAATGACTAAACAACAACAACAATAGCAAAGATATGAATTTACTCAGCATTTACAGGACTAGTGGCAGTAATATATGTATCAACCTGTTTTCGCTTGTGACCTTGGAGCACTTGGTCTGGTTAAAGCACATGATGAGAGTCACACAGCATACAGGCAGAGGTTTGGGAATACAAACTCATCATCCATTGCCTTTGCCATTAAATTATACTGACAGTCATGGAAACTATTTTGTAAACCCATCCATCCCATCCACAATACCTTTTTCCCATTTTTGCACATGGGGTTGGGTGTCACTTCAACAGTGACAATCATCTACAGCCAAGGTTTACATCACCAGGTGGCTAGCCCTGCTGCAGGAGTTCTTTCATACCACACATTTGCACACCTGCTCACAATTATGGCCAAATTAGAGTGTCCAATACACTTAGTGCATGATTTTGGAATGTGGGAGGAGTCCAGAGCACCAGGTAGAAAGCTACACAAACACAGGGAGGAGATGCAGACTATGCACAGAAGGTACCCTAGATGACAATTGAACCAGGGAACCTCTTGTCGTGAGGCAACAATGCTATACCAATATTACTGCATACTTGTCAACTTAACTTTTAACCTGCACTACTACTACTGACAGCTATAAAAGTGCAGCTTCAGCATGTAATATCCTCAGCACATGTGATCAGCGGAAATGCTTCTTCAGCAAATTAACTCAGAAGTAATCATTTGATTGTGAAATGGGAAACCAGCCTACCATCTCCTCCCCGCACCATTAATCATACTAATTTTTTTGTGCTAAGCTAAGCTCTGTGAGTAATATTTGGATGAAACAGTATTTATCAGCATATCATATTCTCATGTCTGTTTTATGGATCAGTTATGCATTTGTTGTGATATCTATCTATAACAGAAAACATTTCAAACTTGCCTTTCTGCTATTCTAAACTTTTTAATTTCAGGTTTAGAAGTTGAAATGCATTTTTTTAAATACTACATATTATGAAAAAAAAGACAGTCCCTATGATTTAAGAAGCTCGGTGCAAGGGCGGTTTTAGCCTTGCGCTGAGCTTCCTCACTACAGATGGCGCAGCAGTGCCATATGAATATGTACGAGGGCACGCAGCTGCACCCATGACATGCACAGGAAATGTGTGCGAGTGCAGGGTGTGTGTGCAAGTGCTCTACAGAGGCGTAAACATACCCCGACACTTGCCAAACCTACTATGCCAACTAGTAGAGCCCGCCCCTAATAGTCAGTAAGTCAGTGTCCGTGGATACCGAAATGTATGCTAAGCATACAAGAGTGTCCATGAACAGTGAAATAAAATCGAAGTAGTAAACACACAAGCAAGTAATGGAATGTAGAGCCCTGTCCCTAGAACTGTCACAATTAGATTCCCTGTCCCTGTGTTCCTATTATACATTCGAATTGCAGCAATAGCGAAGATGTAAGCAAAGCGCAGCCTGTCTGTGCATTGCTGCCCTCCACCAAGAGTAGCTTAATCATCATATTTATACAAATAGAGAAATACAAATGGAATCAACGTGTCAATAGTGTAGTGTTCAGAGCATCCGCCTATCAAACAGGCAGTCACGGTTTGAGCCCAACAATAGCACATATAATTTTCCATGTGGAATGAATGTCGTTTTGCCATAAAACCAACATAAGAGTATCACATGAGATATTTAACTTAAATATAATTCAAGCAAAATGGCACTGTCATAATGAATAAGGTACTAGTAAGCAGGTGTAAGTGCAAATAAGCAGCAGTAAACACATATAAGTACCAGTAAGCAAGTCTGAGTGCACTTTATTTATTTATTTATTTTACATTTGTTGACCAGGTTAGTCTAAATGGATACATGTCCATTTTCAGTAGAGGCCCGGGGAGATAAGCTCCACTTTAAACTAAATAAATCAAGACAAACAAACAAAAGTCCATGCAATATATAAAGTACATATACTTGAAAAATTTCTTCATCAACTTGAGTTATACAGTACTAAAAATATACAGATTGTGACTACTACCAAGGGAAAGCGATAGATATTCAACATTAGTATACTGGGTATGAATGTGCCTTTACAAAGATGTAAATTGGTTATGAAAAAGTATATATAACACTGAGAAGTGAGA